>NC_090445.1:1513420868-1513610288 GCF_031143425.1 Pleurodeles waltl | reverse complement strand
TTTGCCAGCAGGTAAGTACCCGCGTCTTCGGAGGGCAGACCAGGGGGGTTTTGTAGGGCACCGGGGGGGACACAAGCTCACACAAAAAGTACACCCTCAGCGGCACTGGGGCGGCCGGGTGCAGTGCAGAAACAAGCGTCGGGTTTCCAATGTAAATCAAAGGGAGACCAAGGGGTCTCTTCAGCGGTGCAGGAAGGCAAGGGGGGGCTCCTCGGGGTAGCCACCACCTGGGCAAGGGAGAGGGCCTCCTGGGGGTCACTCCTGCACTGAAGTTCCGATCCTTCAGGTGCTGGGGGCTGCGGGTGCAGGGTCTCTTCCAGCCGTCGGGATTTTAGAGTCAGGCAGTCGCGGTCAGGGGGAGCCTGGGGATTCCCTCTGCAGGCGTCGCTGTGGGGGCTCAGGGGGGACAACTTTGGTTACTCACAGTCTCGGAGTCGCCGGAGGGTCCTCCCTGAAGTGTTGGTTCTCCACCAGTCTAGTCGGGGTCGCCGGGTGCAGTGTTGCAAGTCTCACGCTTCTTGCGGGGATTGCAGGGGTCTTTAAATCTGCTCCTCTGTAACAAAGTTGCAGTCTTTTTGGAGCAGGTCCGCTGTCCTCGGGAGTTTCTTGTTCCTCTTGAAGCAGGGCAGTCCTCTGAGGATTCAGAGGTCGCTGGTCCTTGAGAAAGCGTCGCTGGAGCAGGTTTCTTTAGAAGGCAGGAGACAGGCCGGTAGGACTGGGGCCAAAGCAGTTGGTGTCTTCTTTCTTCTTCTGCAGGGGTTTTCAGCTCAGCAGTCTTCTTCTTCGGTAAGTTGCAGGAATCTAAATTCTTAGGTACAGGGAAGCCCTTAAATACTAAATTTAAGGGCGTGTTTAGGTCTGGGGGGTTAGTAGCCAATGGCTACTAGCCCTGAGGGTGGGTACACCCTCTTTGTGCCTCCTCCCAAGGGGAGGGGTCACATTCCTATCCCTATTGGGGGAATTCTCCATCTGCAAGATGGAGGATTTCTAAAAGTTAGAGTCACTTCAGCTCAGGACACCTTAGGGGCTGTCCTGACTGGCCAGTGAGGACTCCTTGTTATTCTCATTATCTCCTCCGGCCTTGCTGCCAAAAGTGGGGCCGTGGCCGGAGGGGGCGGGCAACTCCACTAGCTGGAGTGCCCTGCGGCGCTGGAACAAAGGCGGTAAGCCTTTGCGGCTCACCGCCAGGTGTTACAGCTCCTGCCTGGGGGAGGTGATAGCATCTTCACCCAGTGCAGGCTTTGTTACAGGCCACAGAGTGACAAAGGCACTCTCCCCATGTGGCCAGCAACATGTCTCGAGTGTGGCAGGCTGCTAGAACCAGTCAGCCTACACGGGTAGTTGGATTAGGTTTCAGGGGGCACCTCTAAGGTGCCCTCTGGGGTGTATTTTGCAATAAAATGTACACTGCCATCAGTGTGCATTTATTGTCCTGAGAAGTTTGATACCAAATGTAGGAAGTTGGCTCTGTATGTGCTATTTCAAAGTAAGGAATAGCATGCACAGAGTCCAAGGGTTCCCCTTAGAGGTAAAATAGTGGTAAAAAGAGATAATACTAATGCTCTATTTTGTGGTAGTGTGGTCGAGCAGTAGGCTTATCCAAGGAGTAGTGTTAAGCATTTGTTGTACATACACATAGACAATAAATGAGGTACACACACTCAGAGACAAATCCAGCCAATAGGTTTTGTTATAGAAAAATATCTTTTCTTAGTTTATTTTAAGAACCACAGGTTCAAATTTAACATGTAATATCTTGTTTGAAAGGTATTGCAGGTAAGTACATTAGGAACTTTGAATCATTTCAATTGCATGTATACTTTTCAAGTTATTCACAAATAGCTATTTAAAAAGTGGACACTTAGTGCAATTTTCACAGTTCCTGGGAGAGGTAAGTTTTGGTTAGTTTTACCAGGTAAGTAAGACACTTACAGGGTTCAGTTCTTGGTCCAAGGTAGCCCACCGTTGGGGGTTCAGAGCAACCCCAAAGTCACCACACCAGCAGCTCAGGGCCGGTCAGGTGCAGAGTTCAAAGTGGTGCCCAAAACGCATAGGCTAGAATGGAGAGAAGGGGGTGCCCCGGTTCCGGTCTGCTTGCAGGTAAGTACCCGCGTCTTCGGAGGGCAGACCAGGGGGGTTTTGTAGGGCACCGGGGGGGACACAAGCCCACACAGAAATTTCACCCTCAGCGGCGCGGGGGCGGCCGGGTGCAGTGTAGAAACAAGCGTTGGGTTCGCAATGTTAGTCAATGAGAGATCAAGGGATCTCTTCAGCGCTGCAGGCAGGCAAGGGGGGGGTTCCTAGGGGAAACCTCCACTTGGGCAAGGGAGAGGGACTCCTGGGGGTCACTTCTCCAGTGAAAGTTCGGTCCTTCAGGTCCTGGGGGCTGCGGGTGCAGGGTCTTTTCCAGGCGTCGGGACTTAGGTTTCAGAGCGTCGCGGTCAGGGGAAGCCTCGGGATTCCCTCTGCAGGCGGCGCTGTGGGGGCTCAGGGGGGACAGGTTTTGGTACTCACAGTCGTAGAGTAGTCCGGGGGTCCTCCCTGAGGTGTTGGTTCTCCACCAGCCGAGTCGGGGTCGCCGGGTGCAGTGTTGCAAGTCTCACGCTTCTTGCGGGGAGATTGCAGGGTCTTTAAAGCTGCTCCTTGAAACAAAGTTGCAGTCTTTTTAGAGCAGGTCCGCTGTCCTCGGGAGTTTCTTGTCTTTTTCGAAGCAGGGCAGTCCTCAGAGGATTCAGAGGTCGCTGGTCCCTTGGAAGGCGTCGCTGGAGCAGAGTTCTTTGGAAGGCAGGAGACAGGCCGGTGAGTTTCTGGAGCCAAGGCAGTTGTCGTCTTCTGGTCTTCCTCTGCAGGGGTTTTCAGCTAGGCAGTCCTTCTTCTTGTAGTTGCAGGAATCTGATTTTCTAGGGTTCAGGGAAGCCCTTAAATACTAAATTTAAGGGCGTGTTTAGGTCTGGGGGGTTAGTAGCCAATGGCTACTAGCCCTGAGGGTGGGTACACCCTCTTTGTACCTCCTCCCAAGGGGAGGGGGTCACATTCCTATCCCTATTGGGGGAATCCTCCTTCTTCAAGATGGAGGATTTCTAAAAGTCAGAGGCACCTCAGCTCAGGACACTTTAGGGGCTGTCCTGACTGACCAGTGACTCCTCCTTGTTTTTCTCATTATCTCTCCTGGACTTGCCGCCAAAAGTGGGGGCTGGGTCCAGGAGGCGGGCATCTCCACTAGCTGGAGTGCCCTGGGGCATTGTAACACGAAGCTTGAGCCTTTGAAGCTCACTGCTAGGTGTTACAGTTCCTGCAGGGGGGAGGTGTGAAGCACCTCCACCCAGAGCAGGCTTTGTTTCTGTCCTCAGAGAGCACAAAGGCTCTCACCGCATGAGGTCAGACACTCGTCTCTCAGCAGCAGGCTGGCACAGACCAGTCAGTCCTGCACTGAACAATTGGGTAAAATGCAGGGGGTATCTCCAAGATGCCCTCTGTGTGCATTTTTTAATAAATCCAACACTGGCATCAGTGTGGGTTTATTATTCTGAGAAGTTTGATACTAAACTTCCCAGTATTCAGTGTAGCCATTATGGAGCTGTGGAGTTCGTTTTTGACAGACTCCCAGCCCATATACTCTTATGGCTACCCTGCACTTACAATGTCTAAGGTTTTGCTTAGACACTGTAGGGGCATAGTGCTCATGCACATATGCCCTCACCTGTGGTATAGTGCACCCTGCCTTAGGGCTGTAAGGCCTACTAGAGGGGTGACTTACCTATGCCACAGGCAGTGGGAGGTTGGCATGGCACCCTGAGGGGAGTGCCATGTCGACTTAGTCATTTTCTCCCCATCAGCACACACATGCTGGCAAGCAGTGTGTCTGTGCTGAGTGAGGGGTCCCTAGGGTGGCATAAGACATGCTGCAGCCCTTAGAGACCTTCCCTGGCATCAGGGCCCTTGGTACCAGGGGTACCAGTTACAAGGGACTTACCTAGGTGCCAGGGTTGTGCCAATTGTGGAAACAATGGTACATTTTAGGTGAAAGAACACTGGTGCTGGGGCCTGGTTAGCAGGGTCCCAGCACACTTCTCAGTCAAGTCAGCATCAGTATCAGGCAAAAAGTGGGGGGTAACTGCAACAGGGAGCCATTTCTTTACACCAAACTTCCCAGTTTTCAGTGTAGCCATTATGGTGCGGTGGAGTCCGTGTTTGACAGACTCCCAGACTGTAGAGGCACAGTGCTCATGCACTGGTGCCCTCACCTATGGTATAGTGCACCCTGCCTTAGGGCTGTAAGGCCTACTAGAGGGGTGACTTATCTATACTGCATAGGCAGTGTGAGGTTGGCATGGCACCCTGAGGGGAGTGCCATGTCGACTTACTCGTTTTGTTCTCACCAGCACACACAAGCTGGCAAGCAGTGTGTCTGTGCTGAGTGAGGGGTCCCTAGGGTGGCATAAGATATGCTGCAGCCCTTAGAGACCTTCCCTGGCATCACGGCCCTTGGTACCAGGGGTACCAGTTACAAGGGACTTATCTGGATGCCAGGGTGTGCCAATTGTGGAATCAAAAGTACAGGTTAGGGAAAGAACACTGGTGCTGGGGCCTGGTTAGCAGGCCTCAGCACACTTTCAATTCAAAACGTAGCATCAGCAAAGGCAAAAAGTCAGGGGGTAACCATGCCAAGGAGGCCTTTCCTTACACCCAGGAACTGTGAAAATTGCACTAAGTGTCCACTTTTAAAACAGCTAAATGTGTTTTATGTAAAAAGTATATATGCTATTGTGATTATTCAAAGTTCCTAAAGTACTTACCTGCAATACCTTTCATGCAAAGTATTACATGTAGAATTTGAACCTGTGGTTCTTAAAATAAACTAAGAAAATACATTTTTCTATACAAAAACCTATTGGCCTGGAATTGTCTCCGAGTGTGTGTTCCTCATTTATTGCCTGTGTGTATGTACAACAAATGCTTAACACTACTCCTTTGATAAGCCTACTGCTCGACCACACTACCACAAAATAGAGCATTAGTATTATCTCTTTTTGCCACTATCTTACCTCTAAGGGGAACCCTTGGACTCTGTGCATACTATTCCTTACTTTGAAATAGTGCATACAGAGCCAACTTCCTACATTGGTGGATCAGCGGTGGGGTACAAGACTTTGCATTTGCTGGACTACTCAGCCAATACCTGATCACACGACAAATTCCAAAAATTTTCATTAGAAATTGATTTTTACAATTTGAGCTATTTTTCTAAATTCTTAAAAGACCTGCTAGGGCCTTGTGTTAGATCCTGTTTAGCATTTCTTTTAGAGTTTAAAAGTTTGTGAAAGTTTGAATTAGAACCTAGAACTAGTTTTAGATTCTTAAAAAGTATTCCAACTTTTAGAAGCATAATGTCTAGTACAGAGATGAATGTGGTGGAACTCGACACTACCCCTTACCTCCATTTTAAGATGAGGGAGCTAAGGTCACTCTGTAAAATAAAGAAAATTACAATGGGCCCCAGACCTTCCAAACAACAGCTCCAGGAGCTTTTGGCAGAGTTTGAAAGAGCCAACCCCTCTGAGGATGGCAACACAGAGGATGAAGATAGTGACTTGGAGGGAAATTCCCCCCTCCAGTCGTACTTAGGGCGAACAGGGCTGCTCAAGCCCTGACTCCAAATATAATAGTCAGAGATGCTGTTTCCCTCACAGGAGAGACCAACATCTCTGAAATCACTGAGGATAACTCCAGTGAAGAGCACATCCAGTTAGCCAGGATGGCCAAAAGATTGGCTTTGGAAAGACAGATCCTAGCCATAGAAAGGGAAAAACAAGAGATGGGCCTAGGACCCATCAATGGTGGCAGCAACATAACTAGGGTCAGAGATTCTCCTGACATGTTGAAAATCCCTAAAGGGATTGTAACTAAATATGAAGAGGGTGATGACATCACCAAATGGTTCATAGCTTTTGAGAGGGCTTGTGTAACCAGAAAAGTGAACAAATCTCACTGGGGTGCTCGCCTTTGGGAAATGTTCACTGGAAAGTGTAGGGATAGACTCCTCACACTCTCTGGAAAAGATGCAGAATCTTATGACCTCATGAAGGGAACACTGATTGAGGGCTTTGGATTCTCCACTGAGGAGTATAGGATTAGATTCAGGGGGGCTCAAAAATCCTCGAGCCAGACCTGGGTTGATTTTGTAGACTACTCAGTGAAAACACTGGATGGTTGGATTCAAGGCAGTGGTGTAAATAATTATGATGGGCTGTACAATTTATTTGTGAAATAACACCTGTTAAGTAATTGTTCCAATGATAAACTGCATCAGCATCTGGTAGACCTAGGACCAATTTCTCCCCAAGAATTGGGAAAGAAGGCGGACCATTGGGTCAAGACTAGGGTGACCAAGACTTCCACAGGGGGTGACCAAAAGAAAGGGGTCACAAAGCCTCCCCAGGGGAAGAGTGTTGAGACATCCAAAAACAAAAATAGTAAAGAGTCTTCTACAGGCCCCCAAAAACCTGCACAGGAGGGTGGGCCCAGAGCCTCTTCACAAACCAATTTTGGGTACAAGGGTAAAAACTTTGATCCCAAAAAGGCCTGGTGTCGTAGCTGTAATCAGCCTGGACACCAAACTGGAGACAAGGCCTGTCCCAAGAAAAGTACCACTTCTAACTCCACTCCAGCTAAAACTGGAATGGCCTGTCTCCAAGTGGGATCAACAGTGGGCCCAGAGCAAATCAGGTGTCACACTGAAGCTACATTAGTCTCTGAGGGTGGGGTGGATTTACCACACTGGCTGTATGGCCCCCTAACATGCAAAAATACAGGCAGCAGCTCTTAATTAATGGGACAAGTGTAGAAGGCCTGAGGGATACAGGTGCCAGTGTCACCATGGTGACAGAGAAGGAAAACGTCACTTACCCAGTGTACATCTGTTCGTGGCATTAGTCGCTGCAGATTCACATGCTGTGCATAGTCCGCCGTCTGGTGTTGGGCTCGGAGTGTTACAAGTTGTTTTTCTTCGAAGAAGTCTTTTCGAGTCACGAGACCGAGGGACTCCCACTTTGGTTCCATTGCGCATGGGCGTCGACTCCATCTTCAATTGTTTTCCCCGCAGAGGGTGAGGTAGGAGTTGTGTATGCTAGTAATAGTGCCCATGCAATGGAATGAATATGTATGTACCAAATGAAGGTTAAAGTAATATATTTACAAATGTACAAATGTTGAAGATATACTTCAAAACGGCTACAGGCTCCCGGGGAGGCGGGTGGGCGCATGTGAATCTGCAGCGACTAATGCCACGAACAGATGTACACTGGGTAAGTGACATTTTCCGTTCGGTGGCATGTGTAGCTGCAGATACACATGCTGTGCATAGACTAGTAAGCAGTTATCTCCCCAAAAGCGGTGGTTCAGCCTGTAGGAGTTGAAGTAGTTTGAAATAAAGTTCTTAGTACGGCTTGCCCTACTGTGGCTTGTTGTGCAGATAACACATCTACACAGTAGTGTTTAGTAAATGTATGAGGCGTAGACCATGTTGCTGCCTTATATATTTCGTTCATTGGAATATTTCCTAGAAAGGCCATAGTAGCACCTTTCTTTCTGGTTGAGTGTGCCTTTGGTGTAATAGGCAGCTCTCTCTTTGCTTTAAGATAGCAGGTTTGGATGCACCCAACTATCCATCTGGCAATACCTTGTTTTGAAATAGGATTTCCTGTATGAGGTTTTTGAAAGGCAATAAATAGTTGTTTTGTCTTTCTAATTACTTTTGTTCTGTCAATGTAGTACATTAGTGCTCTTTTGATGTCTAATGTATGTAGTGCTCTTTCAGCTATTGAATCTGGCTGTGGGAAGAACACTGGTAATTCTACTGTTTGATTTAAGTGGAACGGTGAGATAACCTTTGGTAAGAATTTTGGATTTGTTCTTAGAACTACTTTATTTTTGTGTATTTGAATAAATGGTTCTTGTATGGTAAACGCCTGTATTTCACTTACTCTTCTTAGAGATGTGATGGCAATGAGAAAAGCAACTTTCCACGTTAAGTATTGCATTTCACAAGAATGCATGGGTTCGAAAGGTGGACCCATGAGCCTTGTTAAGACAATGTTGAGGTTCCATGAATGAACAGGTGGTGTCCTTGGTGGTATAATTCTCTTTAGGCCTTCCATAAACGCTTTAATGACAGGTATTCTAAACAGGGAAGTTGAATGAGTAATTTGCAGGTAAGCAGATATTGCGGCAAGATGTATTTTTATGGAAGAGAAAGCTAGATTGGATTTTTGCAAATGTAGTAAATATCCTACTACATCTTTTGGAGACGCACGCAATGGATGAATTTGATTATTATGGCAGTAACAAACAAATCTTTTCCATTTACTTGCATAGCAGTGTCTAGTGGAAGGTTTTCTAGCTTGTTTTATGACCTCCATACATTCTTGTGTGAGGTCTAAGTGTCCAAATTCTAGGATTTCAGGAGCCAAATTGCTAGATTCAGCGATGCTGGGTTTGGATGCCTGATCTGTTGATTGTGTTGTGTTAACAGATCTGGTCTGTGGGTAGTTTGACATGAGGTACTACTGACAGGTCTAGTAGTGTCGTATACCAAGGGTGTCTTGCCCATGTTGGTGCTATTAGTATGAGTTTGAGTTTGTTTTGACTCAATCTGTTTACTAGATATGGAAGGAGAGGGAGAGGGGGAAAAGCGTACGCAAATATCCCTGACCAATTCATCCATAGAGCATTGCCTTGGGAGTACCTGTGTGGGTACCTGGATGCGAAGTTTTGGCATTTTGCGTTTTCTTTTGTTAAAGGATTTGTATAACATAATTTGTGTAATGTGAACACTTTGTTAGCGTGTTGGTCTTGATTAACCAATCGTCTAAGTAAGGGAACCCGTGTATTTGCTGCCTTCTGATATGTGCAGCTACTACTGCTAGGCATTTTGTAAAGACTCTTGGCGCAGTTGTTATTCCGAATGGCAACACTTTGAATTGGTAATGTATTCCCTTGAATACGAACCTTAGGTATTTCCTGTGCGAAGGATGTGTTGGTATATGGAAATACGCATCTTTTAGATCTAATGTTGTCATGTAGTCTTGCTGTTTGAGCAGTGGGATTACGTCTTGTAATGTGACCATGTGAAAGTGGTCTGATTTGATGTAGGTGTTTAGTGTTCTGAGTTCTAGTATTGGTCTCAGACTTTTGTCTTTTTTTGGTATTAGAAAGTACAGTGAGTAAACTCCTGTGTTCTTTTGTTGACGTGGTACTAGTTCTATTGCGTTCTTTTGCAGTAATGCTTGAACTTCTAGTCCTAGAAGGTCTATATGCTGTTTTGACATATTGTGTGTTTTCGGTGGGACGTTTGGAGGGAGTTGGAGAAATTCTATGCAATAACCATGTTGGATAATTGCTAAGACCCAAGTGTCTGTTATTTCCTCCCAAGATTTGTAGAACTGGCTTAGTCTTCCCCCCACTGGTGTTGTGTGAAGGGGTTGTGTGACTTGTGAGTCACTGTTTATTTTGAGGGGTTTTGGGACCTTGAAATTTTCCCCGGTTTCTTGGGAATTGGCCCCCTCTGTATTGTCCCCGAAAACCTCCCCTTTGATATTGTCCCTGGTAGGTAGGTGGTCTTGTTTGTGAGGTGCTGGTTTCTGTGGCTTGACCTTGAAACCCTCCCCTAAAAGTTGTTTTACGAAATGTGCCAAATGTGCCTCTGCCCTGCGGGGAGTAGAGTGCGCCCATGGCTTTGGCTGCATCGGTGTCCTTTTTTAATTTTTCGATTGCAGTGTCGACCTCCGGCCCAAACAACTGCTGTTCGTTAAACGGCATATTGAGCACAGCCTGTTGTATTTCGGGTTTGAACCCAGATGTGCGCAGCCATGCGTGCCTTCTTATTGTGACTGCAGTATTTATTGTCCTTGCAGCTGTATCTGCTGCATCCATGGAAGACCGTATCTGATTGTTCGAGATACTTTGTCCCTCTTCCACCGCTTGTTGCGGACGTTTTTGGAGCTCTTTGGGGAGGTGTTCGATGAGATGTTGCATCTCATCCCAATGAGCCCTGTTGTATCTCGCCAGGAGTGTGATGCGCCACTGATTTGCCACTTGCGCTAAAACCCTTTTTCCCGCTGCATCAAATTTGCGGCTCTCCTTGTCCGGAGGTGGTGCGTCGCCTGATGTATGCGAGTTGGCTCTCTTACGAGCTGCACCCACAACTACTGAGTCTGGTGTCAGTTGTGATGTAAGAAAAACAGGGTCTGTGGGCGGAGCCTTGTATTTTTTCTCCACCCTTGGAGTTATGGCTCTGCTTTTAACTGGCTCCTGAAATATCTGTTCCAAGTGCCTTAGCATTCCTGGAAGCATGGGAAGGCTTTGATAATGGCTATGGGTGGAGGACAGGGTGTTAAAGAGGAAGTCATCCTCAATAGGCTCCGAATGTAGCGAGACATTATGGAATTCGGCTGCCCTAGCTACCACCTGTGCATATGAAGTACTCTCCTCAGGTGGTGACGGTTTAGTTGGGTGCGACTCCGGGCTATTGTCCGATACTGGAGCGTCGTAGAGGTCCCATGCATCCGGATCATCCTGGCTCATTGTGGTATGAGCTGGTGAGTGTGTTAATGGTGGAGTTTGTGCCGGTGATGCATGAGTTGATGGTGGTGGAGAGGGTGGAGGACTTACCTTCTTTACAACCTTTGCTTGTGGTTGCCTGTCTCCTTGCTGGAAGTCAAGTTTCCTCTTTCTTTTGATTGGGGGAAGAGTGCTAATCTTCCCTGTATCCTTTTGAATAAAGATCCGCTTTTGCGTGTGATCTGGCTCTATTGTTTGTAATTCCTCCTCAAATCTGTGTTTCTTTAGTTGGGAGGACAGTCCCTGTTCCTCTGAGTAGGAACTAGTTTTCGGTTCGGTTGCTGGGTGTTTCGGCACCGAAACCGTGTCTCTGGATTTTTTCGGCTCCGACAAGATCTTTTTTCTTTTCGGCGTCGTGCCTTCTCGGTGCCGACCAACTTCGGTGCCGCTGTGTCGGTGCCAAATTTTTTCTGCGTCACTCTCTCGGTCCCGAGATTGCTGCGTGCCGGTATCTCGACCGGAGTCGGATGACTTCGACAGCAGCTCGCCCTTTTTCGGTGCCGATGGACGGTCACCTACTTTCCGGGTTAAGCCATGGCCTGTTGGCGGTGGCGTCCCCTGGGCTTTGTCAGTTTTTTCTTGTGTTTTTTGTTTCGACGTCTTACTCACGGTTGGTTGTTCTTCGACGTCGAATTCTTCGGAATCCGACTCGTGGATGGAGAAAGTTTCTTCTTCCTCCTCCTCGAAACGTTGTTGTCCTGTCGGCGTGGACGCCATCTGCAACCTCCTGGCTCTTCGGTCTCTGAGCGTTTTTCTCGACCGAAACGCGCGATAGGCTTCACACGTATCCTCCTTGTGCTCGGGGGACAGGCACAAGTTACAGACCAAATGTTGATCCGTATAAGGATATTTATTATGGCATTTAGGACAGAATCGGAACGGGGTCCGTTCCATCAGTCTCGATGTTGCACGCGGTCGGGCCGACCAGGCCCAGACGGATGATCGAAATTACCCCGAAGGGCTACCGGAGCTCTTCAAGATTCGGTGTCGATTTGTTGTAACTAACCCGATACCGAACGAAACAATACTGACGATTTTTTCCGCGATTCTGACTAACTTTCCGACCCGAAACACGGAACGAAAAGGAACGCGTCCGAACCCGACGGCGGAAAGAAAACAATCGAAGATGGAGTCGACGCCCATGCGCAATGGAACCAAAGTGGGAGGAGTCCCTCGGTCTCGTGACTCGAAAAGACTTCTTCAAAGAAAAACAACTTGTAACACTCCGAGCCCAACACCAGACGGCGGACTATGCACAGCATGTGTATCTGCAGCTACACATGCCACCAAACACTGGTTTCCCCTGGTCAATACCTGGCTGGACAAACTTATCCAGTCACCAACGCTGACAATCAGACTAAAGTACATCCCATGGCTATGGTAACTTTAGAGTGGGGAGGGGTCAATGGCCTGAAACAGGTGGTGGTCTCCTCAAATATCCCAGTAGACTGTTTGCTTGGAAATGACCTGGAGTCCTCAGCATGGGCTGAGGTAGAACTGAAAACCCAAGCAGCCATGCTGGGTATCCCTGAACTGGTGTGTGTCAAGACAAGGGCACAGTGCAAGGCTCAGGGTGAAAAAGTAGAGCTGGAGTCTGGAAAAAGGGCCCAGCCTACCAAGAGAAAAGGAAAGTCAGCGGGGAAACCAGCTGCAACACAACAACAAAAAGAGAACCTCTCTTCTCAGGAAGAAGTTCTGCCCTCTGAGGGAACTGAGCCTATGGAGTTAGAACCTTATCAGGTTGAGCTCTTAGGCCCAGGGGGACCCTCAAGGGAGCAGTTGTGTAAGGGGCAAGAAACCTGTCCCTCTCTTGAAGGCCTTAGGCAGCAAGCTGCTGAAGAGTCCAATGGCAAGAAAACTGGAACACATAGGGTCCATTGGGAAGATGGGCTCCTGTACACTGAGGCAAGAGATCCCAAACCTGGTGCCACTAGGAGAGTGGTAGTGCCTCAGGAGTTCAGAGTTCATACTGACCTTAGCCCATGATATTCCTCTTGCTGGGCATTTGGGACAAACCAAGACGTGGGAGAGACTAGTCAACCACTTCTACTGGCCCAATATGTCCCAGAAAGTTAAGGAGTTTTGTGTCTCCTGTACCACCTGTCAAGCAAGTGGTAAGACAGGTGGACATCCAAAGGCCCCCCTCATTCCACTTCCAGTGGTGGGGGTCCCCTTTGAAAGAGTGGGTGTGGACATAGTGGGTCCACTTGAACCTCCCACAGGCTCAGGAAATATGTACATCCTAGTAGTAGTGGATCATGCTACTAGGTATCCTGAAGCTATTCCCCTTAGGTCGACTACTGCCCCTGCAGTAGCCAAGGCCCTCATTGGTATCTTTACCAGAGTGGGCTTCCCTAAGGAGGTGGTGTCTGACAGAGGTACCAACTTCATGTCAGCATACCTGAAACACATGTGGAATGACTTATAAATTCACTACACCCTATCATCCACAAACTAATGGCCTTGTTGAGAGATTCAACAAGACATTAAAGGGCATGATCATGGGGCTCCCAGAAAAACTCAAAAGGAGATGGGATGTCCTCCTGCCATGTCTGCTCTTCGCTTACAGAGAGGTGCCTCAGAAGGGAGTAGGATTCTCACCCTTTGAACTTCTGTTTGGCCACCCTGTAAGGGGACCACTAGCTCTTGTGAAAGAAGGTTGGGAGAGACCTCTTCATGAGCCTAAACAAGACATAGTGGACTATGTACTTGGACTTCGCTCAAGGATGGCAGAGTACATGGAAAGGGCAAGTAAAAACCTTGAGGCTAGCCAACAGCTCCAGAAGTTTTGGTATGACCAAAAGGCTGCACTAGTTGAATTTCAACCAGGGCAGAAAGTCTGGGCACTTCAGGACAAATGGAGTGGCCCTTACCCAGTGCTAGAGAGGAAAAGTCAGGTCATCTACCTGGTGGACCTGGGCACAAGCAGGAGCCCCAAGAGGGTGATCCATGTGAACCGCCTTAAGCTCTTCCATGACAGGGCTGATGTGAATCTGTTAATGGTAACAGATGAGGATCGGGAAGCTGAGAGTGAGCCTCTCCCTGATCTTCTGTCATCAGACCCTAATGATGGCTCAGTAGATGGAGTGCTCTATTCAGACACCCTCTCTGGCCAACAGCAATCTGACTATAGGAAGGTCCTGCAACAGTTTGCTGAGCTCTTTCCCTAACCCCTGGTCAGACACACCTGTGTACCCATGATGTGGACACAGGAGACAGCATGCCTGTCAAAAACAAAATATTCAGACAGTCTGATCAAGTTAAGGAAAGCATCAAGGTGGAAGTCCACAAGATGCTGGAATTGGGAGTAATTGAGCACTCTGACAGCCCCTGGGCTAGCCCAGTGGTCTTAGTCCCCAAACCGCACACCAAAGATGGAAAGAGAGAGATGAGGTTTTGTGTGGACTACAGAGGACTTAATTCTGTCACCAAGACAGATGCCCATCCCATTACTAGAGCTGATGAACTGATAGACAAATTAGGTGCTGCCAAATTCTAAAGTACCTTTGACTTAACAGCAGGGTACTGGCAAATCAAAATGGCACCTGGAGCAAAAGAAAAGACAGCATTCTCCACACCTGATGGGCATTATCAGTTCACTGTTATGCCCTTTGGTTTAAAGAATGCCCCTGCCACCTTCCAAAGGTTGGTGAATCAAGTCCTTGCTGGCTTGGAGTCATTTAGTGCAGCTTATCTTGACGATATTGCTGTCTTTAGCTCCAACTGGCAGGATCACCTGGTCCACCTGAAGAAGGTTTTGAAGGCTCTGCAATCTGCAGGCCTCTCTATCAAGGCATCCAAATGCCAGATAGGGCAGGGAACTGTGGTTTACTTGGGACACCTTGTAGGTGGAGGCCAAGTTCAGCCACTCCATCCTAAGATCCAGACTATTCTGGACTGGGCAGCTCCAAAAACCCAGACTCAAGTCAGGGCATTCCTTGGCTTGACTGGGTACTATAGGAGGTTTGTGAAGGGATATGGATCCATTGTGACAGCCCTCACAGAACTCACCTCCAAGAAAATGCCCAAGAAGGTAAACTGGACTGTAGAATGCAAACAGGCCTTTGACACCCTGAAACAAGCAATGTGCACAGCACCAGTTCTAAAAGCTCCAGATTACTCCAAGCAGTTCATTGTGCAGACAGATGCCTCTGAACATGGGATAGGGGCAGTTTTGTCCCAAACAAATGATGATGGCCTTGACCAGCCTGTTGCTTTCATTAGCAGGAGGTTACTCCCCAGGGAGCAGCGTTGGAGTGCCATTGAGAGGGAGGCCTTTGCTGTGGTTTGGTCCCAGAAGAAGCTGAGACCATACCTCTTTGGTACTCACTGCCTAGTTCAAACTGACCACAGACCTCTCAGATGGCTGATGCAAATGAAAGGTGAAAATCCAAAACTGTTGAGGTGGTCCATCTCCCTACAGGGAATGGACTTTATAGTGGAACACAGACCTGGGACTGCCCATGCCAATGCAGATGGCCTTTCCAGGTTCTTCTACTTAGAAAATGAAGACTCTCTTGGGAAAGGTTAGTCTCATCCTCTTTCGTTTGGGGGGGAGGCGGGGGGGTTGTGTAAGGAAATGCCTCCTTGGCATGGTTACCCCCTGACTTTTTGCCTTTGCTGATGCTATGTTTTGAATTGAAAGTGTGATGAGGCCCCAGCACCAGTGTTCTTTCCCTAACCTGTACTTTTGATTCCACAATTGGCACACCCTGGCATCCAGGTAAGTCCCTTGTAACTGGTACCCCTGGTACCAAGGGCCATGATGCCAGGGAAGGTCTCTAAGGGCTGCAGCATATCTTATGCCACCCTGGGGACCCCTCACTCAGCACAGACACACTGCTTGCCAGCTTGTGTGTGCTGGTGAGGACAAAACGAGTAAGTCGACATGGCACTCCCCTCAGGGTGCCATGCCAACCTCACACTGCCTATGCAGTATAGATAAGTCACCCCTCTAGTAGGCCTTACAGCCCTAAGGCAGGGTGCACTATACCATAGGTGAGGGCACCAGTGCATGAGCACTGTGCCCCTACAGCGTCTAAGCCAAACCTTAGACATTGTAAGTGCAGGGTAGCCATAAGAGTATATGGTCTGGGAGTCTGTCAAACACGAACTCCACAGCACCATAATGGCTACACTGTAAACTGGGAAGTTTGGTATCAAACTTCTCAGCACAATAAATGCACACTGATGCCAGTGTACATTTTATTGTAAACTACACCCCAGAGGGCACCTTAGAGGTGCCCCCTGAAACTTAAACCAACTACCTGTGTAGGCTGACTGGTTCTAGCAGCCTGCCACACTCGAGACATGTTGCTGGCCACATGGGGAGAGTGCCTTTGTCACTCTGTGGCCAGTAACAAAGCCTGCACTGGGTGGAGATGCTATCACCTCCCCCAGGCAGGAGCTGTAACACCTGGCGGTGAGCCACAAAGGCTTACCCCCTTTGTTCCAGCACCGCAGGGCACTCCAGCTAGTGGAGTTGCCCGCCCCCTCCGGCCACGGCCCCACTTTTGGCGGCAAGGCCGGAGGAGATAATGAGAATAACAAGGAGGAGTCACTGGCCAGTCAGGACAGCCCCTAAGGTGTCCTGAGCTGAAGTGACTAACTTTTAGAAATCCTCCATCTTGCAGATGGAGGATTCCCCCAATAGGGATAGGAATGTGACCCCATCCCCTTGGGAGGAGGCACAAAGAGGGTGTACCCACCCTCAGGGCTAGTAGCCATTGGCTACTAACCCCCCAGACCTAAACACGCCCTTAAATTTAGTATTTAAGGGCTCCCCTGAACCTAAGAATTTAGATTCCTGCAACTTACAGAAGAAGAAGACTGCTGAGCTGAAAACCCCTGCAGAAGAAGAAAGAAGACACCAACTGCTTTGGCCCCAGTCCTACCGGACTGTCTCCTGCCTTCCAAAGAAACCTGCTCCAGCGACGCTTTCTCCAGGACCAGCGACCTCGGAATCCTCAGAGGACTGACCTGCTTCCAAGAGACCAAGAAACTCCCGAGAATAGCGGCCCTGTTCAACAAAGACTGAAACTTTGTATCCAGAGGAGCAGATTTAAAGACCCCTGCAATCCCCGCAAGAAGCGTGAGACTTGCAACACTGCACCCGGCGACCCCGACTCGACTGGTGGAGAACCAACACCTCAGGGAGGACCCTCCGGCGACTCCGAGACTGTGAGTAACCAAAGTTGTCCCCTCTGAGCCCCCACAGCGACGCCTGCAGAGGGAATCCCGAGGCTCCCCCTGACCGCGACTGCCTGACTCTAAAATCCCGACGGCTGGAAAAGACCCTGCACCCGCAGCCCCCAGCACCTGAAGGATCGGAACTTCAGTGCAGGAGTGAACCCCAGGAGGCCCTCTCCCTTGCCCAGGTGGTGGCTACCCCGAGGAGCCCCCCCCTTGCCTGCCTGCACCGCTGAAGAGACCCCTTGGTCTCCCATTGAATTCTATTGAGAACCCGACGCTTGTTTGCACACTCCACCCGGCCGCCCCCGCGCTGCTGAGGGTGTACTTTCTGTGTGGACTTGTGTCCCCCCCAGTGCCCTACAAAACCCCCCTGGTCTGCCCTCCGAAGACGCGGGTACTTACCTGCTGGCAGACTGGAACCGGGGCACCCCCTTCTCTCCATTGAAGCCTATGCGTTTTGGGCACCACTTTGAACTCTGCACCTGACCGGCCCTGAGCTGCTGGTGTGGTAACTTTGGGGTTGCTCTGAACCCCCAACGGTGGGCTACCTTGGACCCCAATTTGAACCCCGTAGGTGGTTTACTTACCTGCAAGAACTAACATTACTTTACCTCCCCCAGGAACTGTGAAAATTGCACTGTGTCCACTTTTAAAACAGCTAAATGTGTTTTATGTAAAAAGTATATATGCTATTGTGATTATTCAAAGTTCCTAAAGTACTTACCTGCAATACCTTTCAAATGAGATATTACATGTAGAATTTGAACCTGTGGTTCTTAAAATAAACTAAGAAAAGATATTTTTCTATAACAAAACCTATTGGCCTGGAATTGTCTCTGAGTGTGTGTTCCTCATTTATTGCCTGTGTGTATGTACAACAAATGCTTAACACTACTCCTTTGATAAGCCTACGGCTCGACCACACTACCACAAAATAGAGCATTAGTATTATCTCTTTTTGCCACTATCTTACCTCTAAGGGGAACCCTTGGACTCTGTGCATACTATTCCTTACTTTGAAATAGTGCATATAGAGCCAACTTCCTACAAATATTATACACGATCAAAGTAGGACTGGAGCTGTACCAATTTAAGATCTTGCTACCTGGAATAAAACTGGCTTCAAGGGTAACCACCAGTGCTTAATTTGTGCTGGTTTTCGGTGGGGAGCACCGGCACCCATTTTTGAGGGCTGGCACTATTTTTCTGCCTCAAGCATTTACTGCATGCAAAAGATACATAATGGAAAGAAGGCGTAAGAGAAAAATGAAAAAGCGTCACAATGGGTGAAAGTAGAAAGATGCAAGAGTGAGATTAAGGGGCAGGGAGTGATTTTAAATAGATTGAAAAGGCCTCAGGATTAGCTGCCTCAGTATTCAGAGCTCGCACATTTAATTGCAGCAGCCGCATGTTTAAGAGGAGGGCTTTGGGCACCGGCATGTTTTTATTTACAAATGAAGCAGTGTTAACCACAGCTTAGTGCAAACTTGCAAAAGGAGGTCAGCCACAGCTACTTGCATTCAGGCTATTATTGGGCTACTGTAGATATGATTCTGTGTGTTGAAGAAATTGTCTTCTCTCAGCAACATACATTTCTAACCCCATTAATGTACTCATGCAAAGGAGATTCCACCAGAAGAAATGTTTAATACTTTCAAGCTCATGTCCCAAAACAAGAGTTGCTCAACAGCCAGTACTAGTTATTTTTTCCTAGGGGGCAGAGAACTCCTCAGACCAAGGAGCCATAGAAAATCAAGATAGGGAGAACCATTCACAAAACTATCTCCACAACTCACAAAAAATAGGGCGCATGTGACATGTGCCAAACAAAAAAATCCTAAGTAAGTATCATGGCTGGAGCGTTTCTTGCGAATTAGGAAAGCCCCAGTTCTGGAGCTTCTTCCCAAAAACAGAAAACCATAAAGCCTTTTGAAAATCAAAAGGATGCAATGCAATAAAAGGCAAAATGATTCGCTGTAGCATCTGCCCAGCTCTGATTCACAGATCTTTAACATTCCAAACCATATCCAAGACCACGTTAGGGAATATTGACGGAATGAGAATATAATGCACAAGTAAAAAAACAAAACAAAAAAAAAACGAACATTGCTTGCACCAACATTGCACTGGTTATTCCTTATCACAGGTGAATAGTGTTGAGATCCTCACTGTCAGCAGCAATATGTCTCTCATGGAAACTTCAGCTCAACAATTAAGTCTGTTGAAATCGGGGGAATAATTTTTCAAATTCTTGAGCTTACCAACTGACTGTAGCCAAGCCCGCCCTCAGGAGGCCGAGGGCTTGTTCCACGCTTTACCCGCTGCTGTTCACTCTTTGCAGGCCACGTGGGGAACATAGATGGCTCAATTGGCTTTGGTGACTCTTTGAAGTACTCATGCTTTATGCCATCTTCTGCAGTTATTCGTCTTGCTGGACAGTAGGTCAGGAACCTGGAGAGTGTAAAAGATCAGTGAAAGATGAGACCGAGAAACCACACTGAAATTAAATTATCAAATGTTGATTGGTTGACCCATAAACTTCAATAGGCATGCTCAATAGGAGTCCTGAAGCAGGCAAGGATAGTATAGGTTTAATTTAATACCAAGAGCAGGACCATAACTTCCTGAGATTAAATATCAAATCCTTATCTGTTTCTTACTTGTTCATGAGATCAAACCCTTGGTCTGACAGCAAAGCTCCAAATCGTTTGCGAAGGTTGTTGTAGGGATACTCTGTGAAGCTCATCTTCTTGATAGCGGGCAGCTCGTTATAACCTGGCCAAATCTTCTCACTCGGAGTACCCAAGTCCTACAGAAAGACACAAACAAAAGTATAAAGGATTTAGAAAGGCCAACACACGGCAACAGTTTATTTTAACTGTAGAATTCACTTTGCTAGTATATCAATGATCATGTCTTTCAATAGCTTCCGTTTTAACAGTACCAAGTGGCCACTTTCAGGTTTGCTTGGCTACCCATAAATAATCTCCCAGAGTTAAATAATGTGTACAGCGAGGAGACCACACGGAAATAGCGAATGTGCCACCCAGCACCTGAAACCATGTATTCCATCAGTTTCAAGTCAATCTCAGTCATTAAGATGTAGAGGTGACAATTCAGCAACAACGGAAACCAAATATCTGGTAATCCACCTGCAGCAAACTTTGTAGGGTGTGAATGATTGTGGGATTTCAGTAGACATTTAGTTCTCTTATAGCACACCCTGTCATCATTCTCTGATACACGTAAGAGAAATAAGCTAAAAGGAGAAATACATTCAAACAAGGAATCAGTGCAACTCATGAAGTGCCTAAAGGCACAAGCATTGGCATAGCCAATAAGTTTCACCTATGCAAGACCTATTTGCATTGTCAGTGTCTTTTAAAGATGTTAGTTAGCAACACAAGCTAATGTGTAACAGTTTTAAGTACATAAAGGCAAAGTGCTATTGTGCTGCCAGCATTGACCACACCATCGTGCTATGTTTTTATTTACTTTAAGCCATGTTATACAGCAGCTCGTGCTCCTGTGCAACATGTTTAAACGAGGGAGCTATGATAAAGTGTTCCTGTGAGCGGTTGTAAGGAAATGCCTCCTTGGCATGGTTGCCCCCTGACTTTTTGCCTTTGCTGATTGTAGGAAGTTGGCTCTGTATGTGCTATTTCAAAGTAAGGAATAGCATGCACAGAGTCCAAGGGTTCCCCTTAGAGGTAAGATAGTGGCAAAAAGAGATAATACTAATGCTCTATTTTGTGGTAGTGTGGTCGAGCAGTAGGCTTATCCAAGGAGTAGTGTTAAGCATTTGTTGTACATACACATAGACAATAAATGAGGTACACACACTCAGAGACAAATCCAGCCAATAGGTTTTTGTATAGAAAAATATCTTTTCTTAGTTTATTTTAAGAACCACAGGTTCAAATTCTACATGTAATATCTCATTCGAAAGGTATTGCAGGTAAGTACTTTAGGAACTTCAAATCATAAAAATTGCATGTATACTTTACAAGTTATTGACAAATAGCTGTTTTAAAAGTGGACACTTAGTGCAATTTTCACAGTTCCTGGGGGAGGTAAGTTTTTGTTAGTTTTACCAGGTAAGTAAGACACTTACAGGGTTCAGTTCTTGGTCCAAGGTAGCCCACCGTTGGGGGTTCAGAGCAACCCCAAAGTCACCACACCAGCAGCTCAGGGCCGGTCAGGTGCAGAGTTCAAAGTGGTGCCCAAAACACATAGGCTAGAATGGAGAGAAGGGGGTGCCCCGGTTCCGGTCTGCTTGCAGGTAAGTACCCGCGTCTTCGGAGGGCAGACCAGGGGGGTTTTGTAGGGCACCGGGGGGGACACAAGTCCACACAGAAATTTCACCCTCAGCGGCGCGGGGGCGGCCGGGTGCAGTGTAGAAACAAGCGTCGGGTTCGCAATGTTAGTCTATGAGAGATCTCGGGATCTCTTCAGCGCTGCAGGCAGGCAAGGGGGGGGGGTTCCTCGGGGAAACCTCCACTTGGGCAAGGGAGAGGGACTCCTGGGGGTCACTTCTCCAGTGAAAGTCCGGTCCTTCAGGTCCTGGGGGCTGCGGGTGCAGGGTCTCTCCCAGGCGTCGGGACTTTAGGTTCAAAGAGTCGCGGTCAGGGGAAGCCTCGGGATTCCCTCTGCAGGCGGCGCTGTGGGGGCTCAGGGGGGACAGGTTTTGGTACTCACAGTATCAGAGTAGTCCTGGGGTCCCTCCTGAGGTGTTGGATCGCCACCAGCCGAGTCGGGGTCGCCGGGTGCGGTGTTGCAAGTCTCACGCTTCTTGCGGGGAGCTTGCAGGGTTCTTTTTAAAGCTGCTGGAAACAAAGTTGCAGCTTTTCTTGGAGCAGGTCCGCTGTCCTCGGGAGTTTCTTGTCTTTTCGAAGCAGGGGCAGTCCTCAGAGGATGACGAGGTCGCTGGTCCCTTTGGAAGGCGTCGCTGGAGCAGGATGTTTGGAAGGCAGGAGACAGGCCGGTGAGTTTCTGGAGCCAAGGCAGTTGTCGTCTTCTGGTCTTCCGCTGCAGGGGTTTTCAGCTGGGCAGTCCTTCTTCTTGTAGTTGCAGGAATCTAATTTTCTAGGGTTCAGGGTAGCCCTTAAATACTAAATTTAAGGGCGTGTTTAGGTCTGGGGGGTTAGTAGCCAATGGCTACTAGCCCTGAGGGTGGGTACACCCTCTTTGTGCCTCCTCCCAAGGGGAGGGGGTCACAATCCTAACCCTATTGGGGGAATCCTCCATCTGCAAGATGGAGGATTTCTAAAAGTTAGAGTCACTTCAGCTCAGGACACCTTAGGGGCTGTCCTGACTGGCCAGTGACTCCTCCTTGTTTTTCTCATTATTTTCTCCGGCCTTGCCGCCAAAAGTGGGGCCTGGCCGGAGGGGGCGGGCAACTCCACTAGCTGGAGTGTCCTGCTGGGTTGGCACAAAGGAGGTGAGCCTTTGAGGCTCACCGCCAGGTGTGACAATTCCTGCCTGGGAGAGGTGTTAGCATCTCCACCCAGTGCAGGCTTTGTTACTGGCCTCAGAGTGACAAAGGCACTCTCCCCATGGGGCCAGCAACATGTCTCGGTTTGTGGCAGGCTGCTAAAACTAGTCAGCCTACACAGATAGTCGGTTTAAGTTTCAGGGGGCACCTCTAAGGTGCCCTCTGTGGTGTATTTTACAATAAAATGTACACTGGCATCAGTGTGCATTTATTGTGCTGAGAAGTTTGATACCAAACTTCCCAGTTTTCAGTGTAGCCATTATGGTGCTGTGGAGTTCGTGTTTGACAAACTCCCAGACCATATACTCTTATGGCTACCCTGCACTTACAATGTCTAAGGTTTTGTTTAGACACTGTAGGGGTACCATGCTCATGCACTGGTACCCTCACCTATGGTATAGTGCACCCTGCCTTAGGGCTGTAAGGCCTGCTAGAGGGGTGTCTTACCTATACTGCATAGGCAGTGAGAGGCTGGCATGGCACCCTGAGGGGAGTGCCATGTCGACTTACTCGTTTTGTTCTCACTAGCACACACAAGCTGGCAAGCAGTGTGTCTGTGCTGAGTGAGAGGTCTCCAGGGTGGCATAAGACATGCTGCAGCCCTTAGAGACCTTCCTTGGCATCAGGGCCCTTGGTACTAGAAGTACCAGTTACAAGGGACTTATCTGGATGCCAGGGTCTGCCAATTGTGGATACAAAAGTACAGGTTAGGGAAAGAACACTGGTGCTGGGGCCTGGTTAGCAGGCCTCAGCACACTTTCAATTGTAAACATAGCATCAGCAAAGGCAAAAAGTCAGGGGGCAACCATGCCAAGGAGGCATTTCCTTACACTGATGCTATGTTTACAATTGAAAGTGTGCTGAGGCCTGCTAACCAGGCCCCAGCACCAGTGTTCTTTCCCTAACCTGTACTTTTGTATCCACAATTGGCAGACCCTGGCATCCAGATAAGTCCCTTGTAACTGGTACTTCTAGTACCAAGGGCCCTGATGCCAAGGAAGGTCTCTAAGGGCTGCAGCATGTCTTATGCCACCCTGGAGACCTCTCACTCAGCACAGACACACTGCTTGCCAGCTTGTGTGTGCTAGGGAGGACAAAACGAGTAAGTCGACATGGCACTCCCCTCAGGGTGCCATGCCAGCCTCTCACTGCCTATGCAGTATAGGTAAGACACCCCTCTAGCAGGCCTTACAGCCCTAAGGCAGGGTGCACTATACCATAGGTGAGGGTACCAGTGCATGAGCATGGTACCCCTACAGTGTCTAAACAAAACCTTAGACATTGTAAGTGCAGGGTAGCCATAAAAGTATATGGTCTGGGAGTCTGTCAAACACGAACTCCACAGCACCATAATGGCTACACTGAAAACTGGGAAGTTTGGTATCAAACTTCTCAGCACAATAAATGCACACTGATGCCAGTGTACATTTTATTGTAAAATACACCACAGAGGGCACCTTAGAGGTGCCCCCTGAAACTTAACCGACTGTCTGTGTAGGCTGACTAGTTCCAGCAGCCTGCCACACCAGAGACATGTTGCTGGCCCCATGGGGAGAGTGCCTTTGTCACTCTGAGGCCAGTAACAAAGCCTGCACTGGGTGGAGATGCTAACACCTCCCCCAGGCAGGAGCTGTGACACCTGGCGGTGAGCCTCAAAGGCTCACCCCTTTGTCACAGCCCAGCAGGGCACTCCAGCTTAGTGGAGTTGCCCGCCCCCTCCGGCCACGGCCCCCACTTTTGGCGGCAAGGCTGGAGGGAACAAAGAAAGCAACAAGGAGGAGTCACTGGCCAGTCAGGACAGCCCCTAAGGTGTCCTGAGCTGAAGTGACTCTAACTTTTAGAAATCCTCCATCTTGCAGATGGAGGATTCCCCCAATAGGGTTAGGATTGTGACCCCCTCCCCTTGGGAGGAGGCACAAAGAGGGTGTACCCACCCTCAGGGCTAGTAGCCATTGGCTACTAACCCCCCAGACCTAAACACGCCCTTAAATTTAGTATTTAAGGGCTACCCTGAACCCTAGAAAATCAGATTCCTGCAACTACAAGAAGAAGGACTGCCTAGCTGAAAACCCCTGCAGAGGAAGACCAGAAGACGACAACTGCCTTGGCTCCAGAAACTCACCGGCCTGTCTCCTGCCTTCCAAAGATCCTGCCCCAGCGACGCCTTCCCAAGGGACCAGCGACCTCGACATCCTCTGAGGACTGCCCCTGCTTCGAAAAGACAAGAAACTCCCGAGGACAGCGGACCTGCTCCAAGAAAAGCTGCAACTTTGTTTCCAGCAGCTTTAAAGAACCCTGCAAGCTCCCCGCAAGAAGCGTGAGACTTGCAACACTGCACCCGGCGACCCCGACTCGGCTGGTGGCGATCCAACACCTCAGGAGGGACCCCAGGACTACTCTGATACTGTGAGTACCAAAACCTGTCCCCCCTGAGCCCCCACAGCGCCGCCTGCAGAGGGAATCCCGAGGCTTCCCCTGACCGCGACTCTTTGAATCCTAAGTCCCGACACCTGGGAGAGACCCTGCACCCGCAGCCCCCAGGACCTGAAGGACCGGTGTAAAGAAATGGCTCCCTGTTGCAGTTACCCCCCACTTTTTGCCTGATACTGATGCTGACTTGACTGAGAAGTGTGCTGGGACCCTGCTAACCAGGCCCCAGCACCAGTGTTCTTTCACCTAAAATGTACCATTGTTTCCACAATTGGCACACCCTGGCATCCAGATCAGTCCCTGGTAACTGGTACCTCTGGTACCAAGGGCCCTGATGCCAGGGAAGGTCTCTAAGGGCTGTAGCATGTATTATGCCACCCTAGAGACCCCTCACTCAGCACAGACACACTGCTTACAAGCCTGTGTGTACTGGTGAGAACAACATGAGTAAGTCGACATGGCACTCCCCTCAGGGTGCCATGCCAGCCTCTCACTGCCTATGCAGTATAGGTAAGACACCCCTCTAGCAGGCCTTACAGCCCTAAGGCAGGGTGCACTATACCATAGGTGAGGGTACCAGTGCATGAGCATGGTACCCCTACAGTGTCTAAACAAAACCTTAGACATTGTAAGTGCAGGGTAGCCATAAGAGTATATGGTCTGGGAGTCTGTCAAACACGAACTCCACAGCACCATAATGGCTACACTGAAAACTGGGAAGTTTGGTATCAAACTTCTCAGCACAATAAATGCACACTGATGCCAGTGTACATTTTATTGTAAAATACACCACAGAGGGCACCTTAGAGGTGCCCCCTGAAACTTAACCGACTATCTGTGTAGGCTGACTAGTTTTAGCAGCCTGCCACAAACCGAGACATGTTGCTGGCCCCATGGGGAGAGTGCCTTTGTCACTCTGAGGCCAGTAACAAAGCCTGCACTGGGTGGAGATGCTAACACCTCTCCCAGGCAGGAATTGTCACACCTGGCGGTGAGCCTCAAAGGCTCACCTCCTTTGTGCCAACCCAGCAGGACACTCCAGCTAGTGGAGTTGCCCGCCCCCTCCGGCCAGGCCCCACTTTTGGCGGCAAGGCCGGAGAAAATAATGAGAAAAACAAGGAGGAGTCACTGGCCAGTCAGGACAGCCCCTAAGGTGTCCTGAGCTGAAGTGACTCTAACTTTTAGAAATCCTCCATCTTGCAGATGGAGGATTCCCCCAATAGGGTTAGGATTGTGACCCCCTCCCCTTGGGAGGGGGCACAAAGAGGGTGTACCCACCCTCAGGGCTAGTAGCCATTGGCTACTAACCCCCCAGACCTAAACACGCCCTTAAATTTAGTATTTAAGGGCTACCCTGAACCCTAGAAAATTAGATTCCTGCAACTACAAGAAGAAGGACTGCCTAGCTGAAAACCCCTGCAGAGGAAGACCAGAAGACGACAACTGCCTTGGCTCCAGAAACTCACCGGCCTGTCTCCTGCCTTCCAAAGATCCTGCTCCAGCGACGCCTTCCAAAGGGACCAGCGACCTCGACATCCTCTGAGGACTGCCCCTGCTTCGAAAAGACAAGAAACTCCAGAGGACAGCGGACCTGCTCCAAGAAAGGCTGCAACTTTGTTTCCAGCAGCCTTGAAAGAACCCTGCAAGCTCCCCGCAAGAAGCGTGAGACTTGCAACACTGCACCCGGCGACCCCGACTCGGCTGGTGGCGATCCAACACCTCAGGAGGGACCCCAGGACTACTCTAAGACTGTGAGTACAAAAACCTGTCCCACCTGAGCCCCCACAGCGCCGCCTGCAGAGGGAATCCCGAGGCTTCCCCTGACCGCGACTCTTTGAATCCTAAGTCCCGACGCCTGGGAGAGACCCTGCACCCGCAGCCCCCAGGACCTGAAGGACCGGACTTTCACTGGAGAAGTGACCCCCAGGAGTCCCTCTCCCTTGCCCAAGTGGAGGTTTCCCCGAGGACTCCCCCCCTTGCCTACCTGCAGCGCTGAAGAGATCCCGAGATCTCTCATAGACTAACATTGCAAACCTGACGCTTGTTTCTACACTGCACCCGGCCGCCCCCGCGCCGCTGAGGGTGAAATTTCTGTGTGGACTTGTGTCCCCCCCGGTGCCCTACAAAACCCCCCTGGTCTGCCCTCCGAAGACGCGGGTACTTACCTGCAAGCAGACCGGAACCGGGGCACCCCCTTCTCTCCATTCTAGCCTATGTGTTTTGGGCACCACTTTGAACTCTGCACCTGACCGGCCCTGAGCTGCTGGTGTGGTGACTTTGGGGTTGCTCTGAACCCCCAACGGTGGGCTACCTTGGACCAAGAACTAAGCCCTGTAAGTGTCTTACTTACCTGGTTAACCTAGCAAATACTTACCTCCCCTAGGAACTGTGAAAATTGCACTAAGTGTCCACTTTTAAAACAGCTATTTGTGAATAACTTGAAAAGTATACATGCAATTTTGATGATTTGAAGTTCCTAAAGTACTTACCTGCAATACCTTTCGAATGAGATATTACATGTAGAATTTGAACCTGTGGTTCTTAAAATAAACTAAGAAAAGATATTTTTCTATACAAAAACCTATTGGCTGGATTTGTCTCTGAGTGTGTGTACCTCATTTATTGTCTATGTGTATGTACAACAAATGCTTAACACTACTCCTTGGATAAGCCTACTGCTCGACCACACTACCACAAAATAGAGCATTAGTATTATCTATTTTTACCACTATTTTACCTCTAAGGGGAACCCTTGGACTCTGTGCATGCTATTCCTTACTTTGAAATAGCACATACAGAGCCAACTTCCTACAACCGGACTTTCACTGGAGGAGTGACCCCCAGGAGTCCCTCTCCCTTGACCAAGTGGAGGTTTCCCCGAGGAACCCCCCCCTTGCCTGCCTGCAGCGCTGAAGAGATCCCTAGATCTCCCATTGACTTCCATTACAAACCCGACGCTTGTTTCTACACTGCACCCGGCCGCCCCCGCGCAGCTGAGGGTGAAATTTCTGTGTGGGCTTGTGTCCCCCCCGGTGCCCTACAAAACCCCCCTGGTCTGCCCTCCGAAGACGCGGGTACTTACCTGCAAGCAGACCGGAACCGGGGCACCCCCTTCTCTCCATTCTAGCCTATGTGTTTTGGGCACCACTTTGAACTCTGCACCTGACCGGCCCTGAGCTACTGGTGTGGTGACTTTGGGGTTGCTCTGAACCCCCAACGGTGGGCTACCTTGGACCAAGAACTAAGCCCTGTAAGTGTCTTACTTACCTGGTTAACCTAACAAATACTTACCTCCCCTAGGAACTGTGAAAATTGCACTGTGTCCACTTTTAAAACAGCTATTTGTGAATAACTTGAAAAGTATACATGCAATTTTGATGATTTGAAGTTCCTAAAGTACTTACCTGCAATACCTTTCGAATGAGATATCACATGTAGAATTTGAACCTGTGGTTCTTAAAATAAACTGAGAAAAGATATTTTTCTATATAAAAACCTATTGGCTGGATTTGTCTCTGAGTGTGTGTACCTCATTTATTGTCTATGTGTATGTACAACAAATGCTTAACACTACTCCTTGGATAAGCCTACTGCTCGACCACACTACCACAAAATAGAGCATTAGTATTATCTCTTTTTACCACTATTTTACCTCTAAGGGGAACCCTTGGACTCTGTGCATGCTATTCCTTACTTTGAAATAGCACATACAGAGCCAACTTCCTACAGCGGTGATGGGAGAAAACAAGGGGGAGGGTGGGTTAAAATGCACACTTGGTAAACAGGAGAGCCAGAGGGTGCACAGTGGGTGGTGTACAGTGGGGGAAGAGGGGGAGATTGCTGTAGGACGGATACATTGCTGGCTTTATTCAGGCCTGTGCTGCATGCCAGGCAATTCAGTGCATGAGTCCGCTAACGCTTTGAAAGTGCAATACACTATTGATAACCCTGATGTGAGTGTGGACATGCATTACTCAAATGAAAAATATGCGAGGCTTTTTTTTGTGAAAATTCTGCCAGTTTTAATGCTAGAAGTCAAACAGTGATGTGAAGTTCATAGGGTTGTGATGAGAAGCTGAAATTAACTTTGTACTTGCAGACCCAAAGAGTAGCTATCTAATGCCCTGCGGCTTCTCTGGGAAAGCCAGTCCAAGTCTGAAATATCATTCTTCATACTATTGGTTAGATAGGTTCTTCGTAATTCCTTACATACCTAGAGTACTTCCTAGTGTAGATAAGAACTGCATTATACATAACACAATGTGAACTTCCTAAGATAAGCATGGGGAGAAAGGAAAATACATAAAGACATTCCTCCTCTAGCTACTTTGGGTAGGTGTAGTTGAATATCAGCAACAAATTAGTTAGGACAACAAGACAGCAGAGAAAATATATCAAACCAATAGAATAACATTTCACAAAACAATGTAATAAAAAGCATATTTAGGAGTTTAAATCGAGCTTGGCTGAGTATAAGCTCACATTCTTCAACCTGAGGGAAAGGTGAGGCAGAAGACATAGGCAAGTAACAACCAGAAAGCTGGACTTTTCAGCCTATCTTTTAAACAAAGTTATAAAAACTTGAGCACATCCCACTGCCGTATAAAATCCATAGTCCTTCAACCTTATGCAATACAAATTCTCATGTAGTTACATAAGCCACAATTAGTAGTCACATTCCTACTTGTACACAACACAAAACACAAGCAAGTGCAGGTATATGGATTATATTCTAGTATGTCCAGTGTTGGTCTACAAAAGGACAAGACGAAATCCTCAATACTCATTTGGAAGGCAAAGTCTGTTACAAAAGAACAGTTGCAGGTTTTTCACAAACAAGAAAACATGGGTGAAGAATGCAGAAAATGTCCTGTGCCTTTGCTGTAGTTTTCTTGGTCTAAGCTAGAGGATTATTTTACCTTGAAGATTTTATTAATTTGGTCAATTTCTGACTTCCCAGGGAACAGTGGCTTCTGCGTCAGCAGTTCACCAAAGATACAGCCCACTGACCACAAGTCTATGGCTGTTGAATATTCCTGAAAACAGAGAAAGCTCAGTTATAGGACAAACAAAGTAAATCAGAAATCAGTGCCATCATTAGAACATCTCATCCTTCATCACAGTCATTTATTTGACCAAACATTACAAGTGCATTATAAGTGCAACCAATATATATGCACCATGGTTAGAGCAAAGATGAAATGTTATTTAACTGCATTTCTAGCTCTATGTCATATTTTATTCTTGAAGAAGAAATATACTTACCTTCTGTAACAACCTTTCTAGTGGACACTTTATCTGCAGATAACTCAGCTCCTGAATCACCTCTAAAACCCAGACTGAATTAGGGAAACTGAAGAACAAGTTACTTACCTTTGATAATGCCTAATCTGGTAGAGATTCTATCTAGCTGTAGATTCCTTACCTAACAATATTCCTCAGGCTTCAAACTGGATCCCAATATTTTTGTGCAGTACCCCTACGCACTGGTAGGAGGTGTTTAGATTTGTGTCAGCCGTGCCTGAAACGATGTACACGGTGCCTAAATGGAAGACATCTCAACAGGCTAACGTCAGTGTTTTTTTGGCGGCGTTCCATGCCAAAAGCGTGGAGCCACGAATGCGGACATATTGGTGTGGATTGGTAGAGCCTTGAGAAGGGTGATGCTAATTAATCAGTGCGTAGAGCTGGAAGGGAGGGAGGGGCAGTAGGGGCAGTAAGGAATCTGCGGCTAGATAGAGTCTCTACCAGAAAAGGCAATACCAACGGTAAGTAACTTGTTAGTCAAAAAAGGGACCTCTAGCAGCAGATTCCTCATCTTATATTAGATACCCCAGCAATACCTCCCTGGAGGTGGGTCTGCACAATGAGTTAAGAAGGTCCTGCAGGAACAAAGTACCCATCATGATGGACCTAACCAGCTACACAGTAATGCATCTTGAACATGTGTAATGATATCCACATTGCTTCCCGACAGATGCCCAGGACAGGGAACCCACGAGCTAGTGCAGTGGTCGCAGCTTTGGCTCTGGTAGAGAAAGTCCTCAGAAGGTTGCTTTTTTGTCAATGTGTGGCGGATGTTTAACCAGAGTACAATCCATCATCAGATGGTCTGATCTGCAGTGCCTTTTGTTTCTTAGCCCTAACATACCCTACAAAGAGTTTTCCACCCAGAACTCTCTTGAGCAATCAAGGTAGAACGACAACGCTCTTTTTGGGTCCAGACAGTTGAGCCCTTCTTCTTTAGAAGCATGAGGCAGAGGTAAAAAGGTAGGCAGGGTGATGTTTTGCCTACATGAAATGCTGTAAACCTTTGGAAGGAAGGAGACACGTGCCCTCAGAATCAGCTTGTCTGGCTAAAACGTAGTGAAAGGGGGATGTACAGAGAAGGCCTGCAGTTTGCCAACCCTCCTGGCTGATGTTACGGCTACTAAAAAGGCCATTTTGATAATCAGCAGGCTTAGTGGGCAATTGTTTAAAGGCACAAAGGGTGTGCACATGAGGATGGTAACGACCAGATTAAGAGCCACCTAGTACCTCATAAATAGTCCGCTGAGGGAGGGGGGGAGACGGGGGTGGGGGAGACAAATTATGTAATCCTCTTGGGAACTTAGTCACAATGGGTGACCTAAACAGAGGTTGGTCCAATAACTGCAGGAATGCCAAAAGGGCACACAGACAACATAACTGTGCCCAAAGCAGAGCCCGAACAAATAGGTGAATGTGGGATAAGGGTGCAGAAAGGGGGTTCAATATTTCTGGATGTACACCACACCACAAATTTGCCCCAAGGTCAGGCATATAACATTGTGGCGGATGGATACATGGCTGCCAAAATAACACCACAGATTTTAAAGGAAAGGTCGAAGGCTGCCAACTGTTGCCACTCAATCTTCCCACAGGAAGGCAGAGTGTGTGCAGGTTCAGGAGGAAACCATCTCCTGTTGCTACATCACAGGTTCCTTCCTAAACAGGCAGCATGATTGCAGAAACTATGCCCATGCTCAGAAAACCAAACTCTTGGTGCCCAAACCGGAGCCACAAGAATGGCTGGGGCCCTGTTATTGATTTTCTGGAGAACTCTGTGAAGGAGTGGTGCTGGCGGAAAGACCAGAGCTCCACACAACACGAAAACCATCTCCGAGCAAGAGCCATCTTCGAAACTCAAGAATGCAAAACTGCTGACATTGAGCCTTCTCAGTGATGGCGAACAGATCCAACCAAGGCTCAACACTCTACAAAGAGACCTTACACCACCTCCGGATGGAGGCGCCATTCATGATTCAATACGCATCAACAACTGAGTTTGTCTGCCCTGCGAGAGCCCGCCAGGTGTCGAACCATAAAGGGAAATGCCCTGACGTTTCAGGCACATCAAGGGACACATGACCTCCTGACAACCTTAGCCTGCTCAGCTTGTTGCAATACCACATGGCAGTGGTGTTGTCTGGGAACAAGTGAACTAGCCTTCCCTAGATTGAAGGAAAAAAAAAGGCTTGTAATGTCAACCAGATTGCCTGGAGCTCCAGCAGGTTGATGTGGAGCGGAGACTCTCTTAGAGACCAGTCCTCTGATCTCCATCTTTCCCAGATGGCCATCCCAGCCCAGGTGTGAAATCTGCCCCTTCAGTCAGCTCTGGTTGGGGGAAGAGAAAGGGATTTGCTGCGGATTCAACTGTGGTTCGTTAGCCACCACTGCAGATATTTTACAGTTCCCTCTAAAATCTGTACCAGGTTAGAGAGATTACCCTGCTGATGTGCCCAATGGAACTTCAGGTCCCAATACTGAGCCCTCATATGCCAACAGGTATGTGTCACAAGAAGGATGAAGGAGACCATGAAGCCCAACAGCCTCAGTCAATCTCACTGCGATTCAAGTTAGCAGCTGAAAAGTGGAATCATAGCCTGAATATCCTCGACTCTCCATTCGTGAGGATAGGCCCAAAATGCACTCTCTAGGACGGCCTCGATGAAAGGGATCTTCTGAGAGAGATTCAGGTGTGACTTTGGCATGGTGATAGTGCAGGAAATCCGCCATAGTCTGGAGGTGGGAGATGGCTGGCTGGGGAGACTGACTAACAACCAATCGTCTAGGTGGGGGTGGAGGAGAGGAGGGACTGACCCCCTGACCTCTACAGATATTCTGCAACCACAGCCATCACTTTTATGAAAACCCGAGGGACAATGGTGGAGCCAAAAGTGAAAATGCTCTTGGACCACCATGAACCCCAGGTGTGCTGGTAAGACGGAAATGTGGAAATATGCATTGTGCAAGTCCAATGCCATCATTCAGTCTACATGGCCCAGGGCAGAGAGGACCTAGGCTTAGGTGAGCATTTTGAAGTACTCCTCTTTCAGGAAGTTGAAAAGGCGCAAGTCTAGGATAGGATAGGATGAAGCCCACCTTTCTTTTTGGGCACCAGAAAATAGTGGGAATAGTAACCACGACCTACTTCTGATGCCGGCACCCTCTTGATGGCTTCTTTGGCCAAAATAGCCAACACTTCCTGATGGAACAAGGAGAGATGGTCCGCTGTAATGTATTGTAGGTGGGTAGCCTGGGTAGAGGGGTGGGGAGGTTGCAAGGGGGGGTGGGGGGGGGGGGGGGAGGGGGGCAAGAAAGGGGATGGAGTAGCCCTTCTGGACTATCTGCAAAACCCATTTGTTTGATGTTATGCACTTCAGTGAGGCACACAATGGTGAATCCTGCCCCCAGTTGGTGCCCTTGATGGTATGAGGGGAAACAAAGGGTTTGGTGGCTGCAGCTGCCGTTGGGTGGTAGACTGACCTGACCTCTGGCTGGTGGTCAATGTGATCTGAACTGCGTCCACAGTTATTAAAAGGCTGAGAACACAATTGGCCTTGGTGGCTGGGTGGGAAAAGCCACAATTGGTAGCCTCCTACTCTAGGCACAGAAGGGGCGAAAGGCGGATTGAGATGTCGAGGGCAATGGCTAGGCCCTAGGATCTGGTTTTAGCTATGTTATCCTTAAAGAACTTCTCAAAAGCATGGACAAAGCTCTTTGTCCATGGACAAAGCTCAGACATCCCCTGAGAAGCCAGCGGTGCTCAGTAAGGTGAGGTTTCTCAGTGCCACGGACGATGAAATCCAAGATCATGGAAGCACCTGGGCAACTGAATCCCACAGTGTGTGTTGGTATCGAAAGTCAGCGGTGTTCACCAATTGCAGTGCTAAACTGGCAGAAGATAAAATCCTCTTAACGAAGGTGTGCAGCCTTTTGGATTCCCTATCTGGTGGGGTGGTAGTGAACGCTTCAGGGTTTAAGCCTGAAAGTGAAGGCTTGGACCACCAAGCTCTCCCGAGTGGGGTTCTGAATAAGGAAACAAATTATTTCTTACCGTAGACGTCGTTTTGCAGTTTAAAGTATCCCCCCCCCCCACTTGGTGCTAAGTCCATCCTCTATGTGACGTCAGACAGTGCCCTGGAAGTTCCTGTGTGTGGTCTCCATCTATAGATTTTATTTCCTTCCTTCTTTCCTCCTTTTTCTTTTCTTTTCACATGTTTGTTTCTTGTCCCTTTTATGGGGAGGTGGGTGGGTCACATGTGAATCCAGAAAACACAGCAAGCTGCAAAACTACTTTTCTGGATTCACATGCTGTGTATTAGATTATATGGCAGTATTCCCTTTTTTGGGCTGGGTGTGGTGAAAATGTGGATAAGTTGGCAAATAGGTATTGCAGTACCTTCTGTCCTATTTGTGCTTCCTTGTTCATTTGAATGTCCACACAATAGTGTTTTGCAAAAATGTGTGGCGATGCACTGCTTTCCTCGATGGGTAAGTTCGCCATAGTGGCGACTTTCTTCCTGTTTGGGTGCACTCTAGGTTGCGCAGCTAGAAGTTATCCAGCTTTTGCGGAGCAAGTTTGAGGGGTGGCAACATTCCACCTGACAATAGTTGCCTTAGATACTGCCAAGCCCTTGTTTGCTTGGCAAATGACACAAAAAGCTGGTTTCCCTTGCAAAATGCTTTGGTATCCTGCATGTAGTACATGATAGCCCTTCGAGTTTCTGCTTGTGGTTTTGGCTCCTGGAAGAAAGCCAGTAATAATATGCTTTGATTAACATGGAACTGTGTACATTTGGTAGGAAGTAAGGGTTATTTCTAAGGATCACCTTGTCCTTGTGTATCTGTAAGTATGGATCCTGGCTTGTTAGTGCTTGCTGTTCGCTAACTCTGCATAGCGATGTGATTGCTATCAGAAAGGCTGTCTTTAGGCTGAGTGACTTTAGATCCAATTTGTGCATGGGTTCAAATGGTTCTGTCATCAGCTGTGTTAACCCAGTATTCAGGTTCCACAAAGGTGTTGGTGCTGATCTTGTTGGTGCCACTCTTTAATCCCTCTAGGAATCTCTTTAGTACTGTGGTAGTAAAGAGGCCTGATCCAGATGTGCCCCTAGTGTATGCCATTATTGCTGACAGATATACCCTAGCAGGTGGGTGAGGTATATTAGTACTGTGTCCTGGTGTGTCCTCAAGTCCATATTATTATTGTATGCGAATAAATGGATGTAATCTTTTCCATTTAAGTGTGTAGCATTTCCGTGTGAGTGGTTTCCTTGCTTCCCTCAGGATTTCCATTGTCCTCTGAGGGAGGTGTAGGTGGCCGAATTCGGGAGCCAAGTTGAGTGTGGCTGGCTCTGGGTAATATACTTCTCTGTGTCGGATTGTCAGTAGATCCTTCACTGGTTGCAGTGTGACCATCTGTGCCTTGGACATCTCCAACAGATCTGAGTACCAGGTCTGTCTTGCCCATTATGGGGCTAGGGGGATGATTTTGCTCTGAGTGTCTGGCCTTCATCATCTTGTGGATTAGGGGAATTGGAGGAAAAGCATATCCAAATTTCCCTGAGCAATTTATTGAAAGGACATTCTCTTTGACTGGGGGCATGGAAACCTGGATGCGCAGTGTTGGCATTGTGCATTTGTTACTGTGGCGAACAAGTCTATGCTCGTGGTGCTCCAAGTGTTGAAGATCTTTTGGATGACTTCTTGCTTTATTATCCACTTGCGTGAACTGTTCTCCTTTCTGCTTAGTTTGTCTGCTTCTGTGTTGAGTTCGCCTGGAAGGTGAATTGTATGGAGAATTATTTGTTGCTGTACTGCCTAGTGCCAAATGTCTTGGGCTAGTTTTGATTGTGTAGGTAGCTGGCTCTGTATATACTATTTCAAAATGAAATATAGTGTGCAGAGTCCAGGGGTTCCCCAGAGGTTTAACAGAGGCTAAAGTAGATAATACTAATGGCGTCTTCAGTCTTCTCTGCTGGGGGTCAGCATAGCAGTCCTCCTTTCTTTTTGTTGCCTTCTTGAGGTCGCCACAAATCCGACGAGATAGGTTCAGGGCAGCTCTTAAATCCTGGTTTTAGGGGTGTTGCAGAGGTCAGGGCGCAGGAGCCAATGGCTACTGTCCCTGAGGGCGACTACACCCTTCCGGTGTCCACTTCCTTTGGGGAGGGGGACATAGACCTAATCCGATTGGTCCCTGTCCTCCAAACCAAGATGGAAGATTTTGCAAGGAGGCGGTCGCTTCAGGTCTGGACAGCTTAGGGGTGGTCCAAGCTGAAGTGGCCACTACTCCTTGTTTTCCATAATTTTTCCACCGGACTTGCTGCCAAAATTGGGGCTTTGGCCAGGGGTGCGCATCTCCACTGGCTGGAGTGCCCTGGGTCTCTGTAACAAGAGGCCTGAGCCTTTGAGGGTCACCGTCAGGTGCTACAGTTCCTGAAGGGGGAGGGTGTGAAGCATCTCCACCAAGTGCAGGCTTTGTTTCTGGCCACCGAGAGCACAAAGGCTCTCACCCCATGTGGTCAGAAACTCATCTGAAAGTGGAAGGCTGGCACAGACCGGTCTGTCCTGCACTAGAAGTTTGGCTAGAAGACAGGGGGTATCTCTAAGATGCCCTCTGGGTGCATTTTTCAATAACTCCAATACTGGCATCAGTGTGGGTTTATTGTGCCGAGAGGTCTGATACCATACTTCCCAGACTTCAGTGGGGGCATCAAGGAGCTGTGGAGTTTGTAGGGGCCATCTACTTTATATGGCCACACTGCACTTACAATGTCTAAGAGTAGACTTAGACACTGTAGGGGCATATTGCTCATGCAGCAATGCCATCACCTGTGGTATAGTGCACCCGGTTTTAGGGCTGTAAGGCCTGCTAGAGGTGTGACTCACCTATGCCACAGGCAGTGATTTGTGGGCACGGCACCCTGATAAGGGTGCCATGTTGACTTTGTCTTTTTCTCCCCACCTGCATACACAAGCTGCAATGGCAGTGTGCATGGGCTTGGTTTGGGGTCCCACAGGGTGGCATAATACATGCTGCAGCCTTGGGGACATTCCCTGGCCACAGGCCGAGGGACTTAACTGTGTACCAGGGGTGTGGCAACAGTGGGAACAATGGTACACTTTTTGGAGAAGAACACTGGTGATGGGGCCTGGTTAGCAGGATCCCAGCACACACACAGTCAAGTCAGCATCAATAACAGGGAGAATGTGGAGGGTAACCAAGCCAAAAAGGGGCACTTTCCTACACAGGTTACCTTGTCAGGGCCTCATTGAAAGTGAATTGGGCTCAGAAGCAAGCTAGCCAGCCTGGTTGGAGGACCTCAGTCAATATGTTTGTTTTTAACTCCATGCTGGGGAGCTGGAGGTCTCAGACTTCAGCCGTCCTACACATAACCAAAGCACAGGAGGCAAAATCTTCTGTGTATGGGCCACAGGGGATGTAAGGGCTGTCTCTTACATCCCCTGTGGCCCATACACAGAAAATTGCGCCTCCTGTGCTTTGATTGTCTCTGGGGAGGTATATAGCCCACTAGCCTCTCTCTTGCAAGTCCTTATACCAAATATCTTCTGCATAGGGCTGAGCAAACATATCACCCTGATCGTAGCTGTTTGTTACTGGAATTGGTCCCAAAAAGGCAATGCAAATAACACTGCCTACCTTGAGGTAATGTAAGAGCAGAAAATGGGTGTCTTGTTCAGATTAGGTGTGATGCTGAACTAAGTAGAAGCAGTGATGACTAAGCATCAGAGAGCACATTTGGGGCCAACTCCTCAGGTGGTGAGGTCGGCATCAACGAACCTGGGCCTGGCATGGTTTTGGGGGCTAGGAGGCAATGTTGGAACTGCAGCTGTAAGCAAAAGTGGCTCAGGGGTCGATCTGGCACCAAGGGCTAACCTGCTGGTGGTAGCCCAGGTGGAAGGTCTCTTGGCTCTGTGAGGTCCAAAGGCATGCCAGAGGGAGTTGGCACAGATTGGAAGAGCTGCAGCACAAATGGGTAGAATCTGGAGCGGCATGGCTGAAAGCCCAGGAAACTTGTGTTGTGCTGGAACAAGCTGCATATTCAGCTCTAAAGCTGGCCAACTTCGAGAGAGGGAGTAAGAGTTGGTGCCACACATGTGCTTCATCAGAGGAGTGGGAATGGTATGAAGGAGTGGATCTATACTTAGACTCCTTGTGTTTTTGTTACTTACCGGAGGACTTGAAGTGTGACGAAGACCAGTTTCTAGAGTGGCTCCGTCAACTCAGAGAATGGGAAGGGGACCGAGTCTTGGACTTGAAGTGGTCCAGATGCTGTATTTTCTTATGCATGGTGAATAAGTTTCACCTTGTGTTCCCCAATGGCCTTCAGGTTCCTCAACATGCTGTCTCCGCACATCTTGGAGTCGTGGCCCAATCCCTGACAGTACAGGCAAACCTAGTGGGAATCTGTCACAGACATCTGCTTGCAACAGTCCTTACAGGGTTTAAAAACCTGTCGTCTCAGTGGGTGACGTCCCTTAAAAGTGGATAATTTTTCAAAGAAAAATCTGAGAGACAAGAGGAGCTCAGGATCTGAACCTGGTGGCGTGAAAAGAAAGGAACCGACTACGGCGTGCGGGATTGGTGCCTATATAGGCCCAGCACATCATTTGCAGAGCAGAACAGCAATAGTGTAGAGCCACATGGTGCCACCTTCTGCCACGCAGAGATACTATGGAAATGTTTCCATATCCAGGATGACACCTGGGGAATACTTTAAAAAAAAAAAAAAAAAAAGAAAGTGAGACATCTGCGGCGGATGAAGTCTCTGTCAGAAAAGGCCTGCAGCTAATGTGCCAAGCCAATGGCAATCAAAAGCACAATCTTCAGAATAAGAAGCTGCAAAACCACTTTGCGTGGGCTCAAAGGACATATGAGGAATGTAAACACCAAATTTAAGTTCAGTTGAGGCATTACAAAAGAGGAACGGAAAAACAAATGGGCCACTGCTTCAAAAACAAACAAAAAAAGAAAGCATTCATTGTGGACACTAGGCTTTTTCGTGCATGGCAAAGAGGTTGACTTGATGGGGGCCCAAGATAGCGAAGATGGAGTGAATCACCTCTGGGTGACGTTGTGAATGAGATGCCAACTGATATAGTCAGCTTGCTCATTTAAGGAGCCAACCAGACACTGTGAGCCTCAATCCTAGGCCAAAGTCTCAGCACTTTCAGACGCAAAAGCAAGCCCATTCAACCCGGTTTGTTGGCATAACACATTACAATCGTGTAGCCTGTTAGAACCTGAACAGGCAGACTGCAAATGGCAGGCAAGAACATCTGGAGGGCCAGGCAGACAGCCCAAAGCTCAAGCAGAATGATAAGATTTCAGCTCAGTGAAAGATGACTTGCATCTAATCTCCAATGTATTGAGATGATCACATCAACCATAGGAGGTGGCATTGATCACCACTCTAGATGGTGGGCAGGAAGGCCTCCTGCTTGTATGGTGGTCCTTCGCCAGCTACCATTGGAGGTTTTAGGCCACTTCCAGTGAAATTAGAATGTTAATCAGGACTTGCCAGTTCTTGGCTCCCTGAAAATGGAGGTACCACTAGAGTGCAGGAACCAGTAAGATGAATGAAGCAGGCAGGGCCATAAGGTGCAGAACTATGGGAGCAGAAAAATACACAGAGATCCCTTCTGAAACATCTGGATCACAGCTCGAAAAATCCTGAACCCACTGGGGAGGCAGGAAGGTCATGACAGTTTCCAGGTCCATCATGAAGAGGTGGTGCTGGGAGGCCTAGAGGTGTAGACTAAGGAGTGTTGACTTAACAGGCTGCAGGGAATGAGCCTTCAATATTCAGTAGTAATGGTACATGAGTACAAAGATCCTCGACCTGACCAGAAAAGCTGAAACCACCAATATCACTTTTATTAACACTCAAAGGGACGACCGTAAGTTGATAGTAGATGAAGTCCACAAAAAGGCATCTCCTCTGTGTGCATGCAAGAGCAGTATATGAAAATGTGTTTGTACTTTGCAAGTCTAGAGAACCCATCCAGGCTTCCAGTCCCAGAGCCAAAGGAACCTGTAGAAGGCAGAGCATCTGTATGTTCTTCTTGCAAAGAAAAACCTTAAGGATGTAAGGAGCCAGAATGGGACAAGGACCACAGTCTTCCTAAAGCCAGTAAGAAGAGAAGGATCCCTGACTAATCTTATATGGGATAACTACCACAACCCTGTGCTCAACAGAAAGTTCATCCTGCTTCATAGTAGAAGCATACCAAGCCTGACCCAAGTTTCTTCAGTGAGGGAAGAGCTGTCAAAATCTCTGTGTTCCCACGAGCCTTACAATGGAAGCAAACAACCTCACACTATACCACAGAAGCAGAGGCTGGTACCAATAAGTGATTTCTGTAATAGACCTCATGAATATACTGGCAACTGGATATTACAACCAGTACTTTAATAGAGGAAGAGGTTTGGCCAGCACCAGAATGGCATCAGGCTAAAATGGGTTGACTGTTATATGTAATGCAGCAGCAGCAACTAGAAAGAGGCCAAGACAGCTTCTTGGTGGCTGCAGTGCTACCAGAGGGGGGTCGGGTGGAACAGAAAAGGACAATCATAGCTTGTGACAAAGATAGTCTTTGCAGGGCCGGCGTCTGGAAACTTTGGAATTGGGGTTCCAGGCAGCAGATGGAACTATGCCAAAATATTACTGAGGACGATCATGAGGCCAGAGTCTGGTAACAATTCACTGACTTGAAAGCCTCCCCTTAAGCAAGTGTGACACCAAGCTGAAGTCTTTCCTGTAGTATTGGTTTCTCTTTCTGAAGACTTTGTCCTTGGAGATGGCCAGGTTTGAAGATTTGGTGGTCAAAGAAACTAGCTGAGATCTGGAGCGACGACTGGCCCGCTGCTGATCACAGGCCAGCACCATAGCTTTGTCTCCTGGATGGCTTCAGCCTGCAAGAGGCCACACTTCTCACTTTGCCTGGAGTAGCGGAGTCCAAACGTGAAATTTGTTTATGGCAAAATCTGCAGGGTTTCCACCCTAAATCTTCAGGGGTGATATACTTCCAAAAACACTGCAAACAACAATTAGAATTGTAAAGGAAACATTCAGGACAGCAACTTCAGATATACATCAAAAGGCTCTGTGTTGTCACTTGTGGGCCCTGATTCAAAGTCAGAGTTCAGGTGCAATTTATCAGCGTAGGACAGCTATTTCAATTTTCCAGATTCAGCCTGGTGCATGGAAGAGATTCTTCAGGTTTAAGTGTCCCTCAGAATTCATATAACAGAGAATCGATTTGCCTATGTAAAACATAACAGTATATATTTTTACTGTCAGAAATGCTTGCAAGGAAATCATCCCCATCAAAGTCACATTTTAATAAAGCCCTGATGATATGCTTTTGATTTTGGTCTGGGCCGATCGTGCAGCTGTCTGCAAACTCTATTGCTTGAAATTTGTTGTCTTTGGGTCAGCCACCTGGAACCACTGGCTTATTTGTATCAGAATGGTTCGGACATTGACTTGAGGTATTGAGGTCCACTTCAAGGATCAGCTCAGAAACCTATTTCTCTCACAGCCATGCTACTGGCTGGTTGATCTATCCTTTCAACTCCTGAGGTGCACCTGCAATGGAATGGATAATGGTCTATTTTACAGTGCACTTCAACATTACGCATCTTGTCACATGCACCTTTTTATCCAAGCAAGCATGAAATAAAGAAAGCAATCTTTTTTTTACTCTGGCAGGCGCCACTGCCAATGCACCACCACCAATATTAATACCAAACCACAATCATTACTATGCCACCATATCACAACTCCAACAATACCACCACCAATACTGCCACTAAAACTACCACATATATCCTACTTTTCAATCAATACTACCATTACTATCATGACAACTGTTTTCACACCGTCGATTACAATTACATGACAGACAGCCCGCAAATAAAATACCACAACCAATAAAAAACAAGCCCATTAATACACCAAAGACCATCACCAATGCCAATAACAACCCCACCAGTACTACCGCCACTACTACTACCTCCACCACAAATACCCATGTCATTAATGCTACTACCACTACAACTAGGAATCACACTACATTATCCCCAACACTAATTATTAGCCAAATGAATATAGCCAGAGTTAATGTGCAATTGTATGTAAATACGATTCTGCAGCTCTGCGTTTACATAATTTGTCAAATTAGCTTTGTAAATGCTTGCTTAAACTGCAGTTCTCGGTGCCATTTTGAGTGAACAAAGTGTACTTATTTAATGAATGATTTTGTCAACTGGCTTTTATTTAATAAAAAAAAAACAAAGTATTACCCTAACAAGCAGGTTTTCTCAAAATAATTCTCAAAAATGGCATTTATATAATTGAAACGTATTCTTGGATGCAGAGAAGTGCATGCATGGCAATATTATAAGCTTTACAAATATCAGAGAATACTCTGTAATGGAGAACTGCAAGAAACAAAATCTGACAGGAGCCTCATCAACTAAGCAATCTATCTGGATCTGTCTTATAACAGAATTTCCCACCCTTTTCCTGGTCCCAAGGCGATTTCAGAATTTAAGCACACTATACAGTTACTGATTTTTGCTGACCAGCTTGAAAGACGTCCGCCGATATTCTATTTATGTTTCATACTGCTTTTAGGCCAGGCATCATCAAATGTATTGTAAACAGATGGATTAAGTTGAATGGGTGTAGGCTATATTCTGTTATGAATTTGTGTGGAGCACCATGTGTATTGATTCCTCTACCAAAATGTATTGTAAACAGATGGATTAAGTTGAATGGTTGGAGGCTATATTCTGTTATGAATTTGTGTGGAGCACCATGTGTATTGATGCCTCTACCAAAATGTATTGTAAACAGATGGATTAAGTTGAATGTTTTGAGGCTATATTCTGTTATTAATTTGTGTGGAGCACCATGTGAATTGATGCCTCTACCAAGAGACACTGCAGTTTGTTTCAATCTGCTGGGTTGTACAACTGTCAACTTCTTGGCTTCAAGGCAGTTCTTAGAATTTATAGGTGTATTTGTCGACGGTGTGGTTTTGAAGCATTTTTCTGAGTATAGGAAAAGGGAACTTGGGTTAGATTTACTTTTTCAAACGATGTTTTAGTAAACTATAATCAAGCCAAGGAAAATATAAAGCTTTTGGTGTGACTGGAGAGCAGGCATGTAATGTTCTTACAGAAAATACCTTGTAATCGTCACTTGGAGTTGCCAAGTAGTTTACGTAAACATCTACAGGCACTGCTTAACAATACTCGACCAATTAGGACATATGTTTGCCATCCATAGCAGAAAAAGTGCATTATCTTTCAGAAAGGAATAATGTCACTAATTGTAGGAAAATGCCTCTTTTTGAGTTCAATGTTCGATTTGCCAATGCATGCACCCAGAGGGCACCATAGAGGTTCTCCCTGAAACCCTACCAGCCTCTGGTGTGCTCACTGACTGGTTTCAACCAGCTTTTCACTCGAAACACGGTCCTGGTCCCCTAGTTTAAGAGTATTCTGATCACAGGAGGCCCAGAACAAAAGCCTGCCCGGCGAGAGGGTGTAACAACACCTCCCAAAGGATGACCTGCTGATTGGCTTTCCTAAGGAAGTAAGCTTTAAAAGGCTGCCACCTTTGAAATGCAAATCTGTCTCCCCTCACAGGCGAGGAAGCCACCCCTTGTCCAGAGCCCATTTGGCACTTGGATAGGCGGGAAAATAAGCTAGTCAGGTAGACGTGCCACCCTCAAGCCTGTACCACTGCTAAGGTGGGCTAAGCCAAGGTGGACCCAATTTTTCAGAGTCAGCCATCTTTGAGATGGCATACCTAGGAACTCTGGGACAGGGTTATGACCACGTCCCACAAGAAGTGATCATATGGGGGCGTGGCGACCCCAGGGCTCAGTAGCCCATTGGCGACTACGCTACACACCTCTAAAACCCCGAAACGCAGTATTTAGGAGAGCCCATGGCATCAGAGAAGCAGATCCTGACGACCTAAGAAGACCAAGGACACACAAGACCCGCAAAAGCAGTAGAGGGGGGAAAAAGGCAGCTGACGTGGTACCATCCCTTGTCCAAATCTGCACCAAAGCTGACTCGTTCTACAGTTGTGACTCCAGAAACCCAGGAGGACTGCCCGCCTTAGAAAAAGACTCAAGACCCCCCATGAACTACTGGCCTATTCTCCAACAAATTCCAAAGAAGGGTCTCTGAAGCCTCTGGAACCGCCAAAACTCAACATCTGTAGTCACCACTGCACCTGCTGTCTCCGACCAGAGTTGAAGTGGACCACCAGTGCCAACAAGGTTCTCCAGGCCTCCAGAGTCACAGTCCATTGTGGTTTCACTCCCACTGGACCCCCCTGACGACACCTGCAGCCTCTTTTTGCGTGACCGATCCCCATAGGAACGCATTGGGCACCCAATGGTGTTTTGCACTCTGCATCCGGCCGTCCCCATGCTACTGAGGGTGTACTGTAGGTGCTGACTTGAACCTTGTCCACTATTCACCTTAACTCCTGGATATTGGTCCCGTAAGTCGCTATACTCTGTTTGCAGAACCTGTTTTTCCTCCCATCGGTTAACATTGCAAAATCCAGAAATTGCACTGTCCACCTTCTAAAGTGAAAAAGAATTCATATTTAAAAACATACTTGAACGATTTTTCTCTGATTCCCTAAACATACATAAAAATACTTGCTATTTTTATAAATTGGTGTGGATCTCCTTGAGTTGACTCTCCTTTATTGACTATAGTGTGTATTGGTAGATGTAATGCACTCTGTGTTAAGCCAAAGGCTATTCGACCACACTATCCCTAAATAGAGCACTTCGGGATTGCATAGGAAGCCCTGTCCCTCACTGGGGAACCCCTAGACCCATATAAGGCATTCAGATACCAGATAAAGTACCAACTTCCTACGCGAATCAATAAACAGACAACAGCACCTTCCGCTGATAAAGAACACACTAATCAACCCTCGGAAAGACATGTATGGTCGAGTTTGTGGTCGATCTCAGAAACTCAATGCCTTCAGTACTCGGACTGTGGTTGCCATACTGGGCTGTCCAAAAGTAAGGAAGGGAAAAAGATTAAGGTTACTGCTATGAATTAACTGCACAAACAATAAAAGTAACCAAGCATAATAACCCAGAAAGTCAGGCCATTCACGTGTATACAGAAAGGATATTGTGGAACCAAAAAAAAAAAAAAAAAAAAAAAAAAAAAGAATTTTGTTCAAGGTTTAAATAAAGCTGATATCATGAGGTTGTACTCTGGTACCATAGAAGACTACTAAATTCATTTGGTGCACCGTGGCTCATGATTTATTTTAGTGTTTTGGGGTGGTATACTAGTTGTGGATCAGTGCCCTACTTGAAAAATGGGCATCTATATTTAGGACTCGATATAGAGAGGAAGTATGGTGTGCTACATTATCTGTTAGTCTGTCTCACTAGTCATCTAACGCTAAGTAAGACGAGTAATCTCTACCCTATCTATCTAATTTTCCTTTAGCAAACCTAAAATATAAGTGGGGAAGGTGGTCAGTATGAAAACCAAAAGATAATCAAGGAAATGCTTAAAAACTAGGCACAAGAGCACATAGGCATACATATACAAAAAAAGATTAAGAGTTGCACCTTTGCTCCGAGTAATAACTCTGGGGCTCTGTACCATAGAGTTACCACCACTGGAGTGTAGGGTTTCAAAGGAGATCCATACTCTCGAGCTAAACCGAAATCACCAACCTGAAAACAGGAAACACAATAAGAAAATGAAAATCACAAATTCAAGACGCAATTGAAGCTCTTTATGCAAAACCAACATCATTACTTGGATAGTTCCTAAATAATACGAGCTAAACTTTGTTATGAAAAGATACTTCATAGATATTGCTTTAGTTAGTACGGATTTAGAAACACAAGAATTTATTTTTAATAACTTTACAAATGCAAGCCTAAGCAACATGTTAGATAGTGCATAGGAAGGGGTATCCCCATGGCTCCAGAAACCTCAGTGGACATGAACAAATTATATATGCAGAGGTATCTTGCACAGATCTCATGGAGTTATGTAAAGCTTTTATTGTTTATTTATTATTCCTCACCATAAAGGAGGCTTGAAACGGAGGACAATCACAACATCCCCACAAAAAATCAACAACCAATAGCTTAGACCAAATTTACCTGCAGTCTTGTACTGGGGACCACAGTCAAATGGAAGCATATGACACTATCTTGTAATATCTGGTTACAGACACCCTTGATTGCCTGTCCCTAGATGCTAATGCATTCCCTACAGTATAGGGCCAGTTACAATATGGAAATATGCTTTCCATAATACAGGTATGCAAGCCAGACGCTCTGACATAATTGCTTGTTTAATTTTTTACTGATGTCTAGGACATACATGCTTAAGTTGTAGATCTGTTCTACTGCTTGCGTTTTCAGGTGAGAAGAAAGAGAGCATGCAGTTCCTAAATAAAATGTAAAGAAATTACTGCATGCAGAAAATAGAAACAAGTTATTTATGTGCAGAAATATTTTCCAGTTTAGTGGTTTGACTCCGAATACCAGGTTGTTTGAGTGTAGGTAATGTACAGGTATGACAGAAGTTACTTTTTATGGGGTTAATCCAAAATGCACAACACCCTACAGATTGGACATCTCCAGAATGGAATTATATATTTTCCCTCACATTACAAAGTATGTGTGTAAGGAAATGCCTCCTTGGCATGGTTACCCCCTGACTTTTTGCCTTTGCTGATGCTATGTTTTGAATTGAAAGTGTGCTGAGGCCTGCTAACCAGGCCCCAGCACCAGTGTTCTTTCCCTAACCTGTACTTTTGATTCCACAATTGGCACACCTTGGCATCCAGGTAAGTCCCTTGTAACTGGTACCCCTGGTACCAAGGGCCCTGATGCCAGGGAAAGTCTCCAAGGGCTGCAGCATATCTTATACCAACCTGGGGACCCCTCACTCAGCACAGACACACTGCTTGCCAGCTTGTGTGTGCTGGTGAGGACAAAACGAGTAAGTCGACATGGCACTCCCCTCAGGGTGCCACGCCAACCTCACACTGCCTATGCAGTATAGATAAGTCACCCCTCTAGTAGGCCTTACAGCCCTAAGGCAGGTTGCACTATACCATAGGTGAGGGCACCAGTGCATGAGCACTGTGCCCCTACAGTGTCTAAGCCAAACCTTAGACATTGTAAGTGCAGGGTAGCCATAAGAGTATATGGTCTGGGAGTCTGTCAAACACGGACTCCACAGCACCATAATGGCTACACTGAAAACTGGGAAGTTTGGTATCAAACTTCTCAGCACAATAAACGCACACTGATGCCAGTGTACATTTTATTGTAAACTACACCCCAGAGGGCACCTTAGAGGTGCCCACATGAAACTTAAACCAACTACCCGTGTAGGCTGACTGGTTCTAGCAGCCTGCCACACTCGAGACATGTTGCTGGCCACATGGGGAGAGTGCCTTTGTCACTCTGTGGCCTGTAACAAAGCCTGCACTGGGTGGAGATGCTATCACCTCCCCTAGGCAGGAGCTGTAACACCTGGCGGTGAGCCTCAAAGGCTTACCCCCTTTGTTCCAGCACTGCAGGGCACTCCAGCTAGAGGAGTTGCCCGCCCCCTCCGGCCACGGCCCCACTTTTGGCAGCAAGGCCGGAGGAGATAATGAGAATAACAAGGAGGAGTCACTGGCCAGTCAGGACAGCCCCTAAGGTGTCCTGAGCTGAAGTGACTAACTTTTAGAAATCCTCCATCTTGCAGATGGAGGATTCCCCCAATAGGGATAGGAATGTGACCCCCTCCCCTTGGGAGGAGGCACAAAGAGGGTGTACCCACCCTCAGGGCTAGTAGCCATTGGCTACTAACCCCCCAGACCTAAACACGCCCTTAAATTTAGTATTTATGGGCTCCCCTGAACCTAAGAATTTAGATTCCTGCAACTTACCGAAGAAGAGGACTGCTAAGCTGAAAAACCCCTACAGAAGAAGAAAGAAGACACCAACTGCTTTGGCCCCAGTCCTTCCGGCCTGTCTCCTGCCTTCAGAAGAAAACTGCTCCAGCGACGCTTTCCCTGGGACCAGCGACCTCTGAATCCTCAGAGGACTGCTCTGCTTCCAAGAGACCAAGAAACTCCCGAGAACAGCAGCCCTGTTCAACAAAGACTGCAACTTTGTATCCAGAGGAGCAGATTTAAAGACCCCTGCAATCCCCGCAAGAAGCGTGAGACTTGCAACACCGCACCCGGCGACCCCGACTCGACTGGTGGAGAACCAACACCTCAGGGAGGACCCTCTGGCGACTCAGAGACTGTGAGTAACCAAAGTTGTCCCCCCTCAGCGACGCCTGCAGAGGGAATCCCCAGGCTCCTCCTGACCGCGACTGCCTGACTCTAAACTCCAGACGGCTGGAAAAGACCCTGCACCCGCAGCCCCCAGCACTTGAAGGATCGGAACTCCAGTGCAGGAGTGACCCCCAGAAGGCCCTCTCCCTTGCCCAGGTGGTGGCTACCCCGAGGAGCCCCCCCCCTTGCCTGCATCGCTGAAGAGACCCCTTGGTCTTTCATTGAAACCTATTGAAAACCCGACGCGTGTTTGCACACTGCACCCGGCCGCCCCAGTGCCGCTGAGGGTGTACTTTTTGTGTGAGCTTGTGTCCCCCCCGGTGCCCTACAAAACCCCCCTGGTCTGCCCTCCGAAGACGCGGGTACTTACCTGCTGGCAGACTGGAACCGGGGCACCCCCTTCTCTCCATTGAAGCCTATGTGTTTTGGGCACCACTTTGAACTCTGCACCTGACCGGCCCTGAGCTGCTGGTGTGGTAACTTTGGGGTTGCTCTGAACCCCCAACGGTGGGCTACCTTGGACCCCAATTTGAACCCCGTAGGTGGTTTACTTACCTGCAAGAACTAACATTACTTTACCTTCACCAGGAACTGTGAAAATTGCACTGTGTCCACTTTTAAAACAGCTAAATGTGTTTTATGTAAAAAGTATATATGCTATTGTGATTATTCAAAGTTCCCAAAGTACTTACCTGCAATACCTTTCAAATGAGATATTACATGTAGAATTTGAACCTGTGGTTCTTAAAATAAACTAAGAAAATATATTTTTCTATAACAAAAACCTATTGGCCTGGAATTGTTTCTGAGTGTGTGTTCCTCATTTATTGCCTGTGTGTATGTACAACAAATGCTTAACACTACTCCTTTGATAAGCCTACTGCTCGACCACACTACCACAAAATAGAGCATTAGTATTATCTTTTTGCCACTTTCTTACCTCTAAGGGGAACCGTTGGACTCTGTGCATACTATTCCTTACTTTGAAATAGTGCATACAGAGCCAACTTCCTACATTGGTGGATCAGCGGTGGGGTACAAGACTTTGCATTTGCTGGACTACTCAGCCAATAGCTGATCACAAGACAAATTCCAAAAATTGTCATTAGAAATTGATTTTTGCAATCTGAGCTATTTTTCTAAATTCTTAAAAGACCTGCTAGGGCCTTGTGTTAGATCCTGTTTAGCATTTCTTTTAGAGTTTAAAAGTTTGAATTAGAACCTAGAACTAGTTTTAGATTCTTAAAAAGTATTCCAACTTTTAGAAGCATAATGTCTAGTACAGATGTGAATGTGATGGAACTCGACATCACCCCTTACCTCCATCTTAAGATGAGGGAGCTAAGGTCACTCTGTAAAATAAAGAAAATTACAATGGGCCCCAGACCTTCCAAACAACAGCTCCAGGAGCTTTTGGCAGAGTTTGAAAGAGCCAACCCCTCTGAGGATGGCAACACAGAAGATGAAGATAGTGACTTGGAGGGAAATTCCCCCCCCCCCTCCAGTCGTACTTAGGGAGAACAGGGCTGCTCAAGCCCTGACTCCAAATATAATAGTCAGAGATGCTGTTTCCCTCACAGGAGAGACCAACATCTCTGAAATCACTGAGGATAACTCCAGTGAAGAGGACATCCAGTTAGCCAGGATGGCCAAAAGATTGGCTTTGGAAAGACAGATCCTAGCCATAGAAAGGGAAAGACAAGAGATGGGCCTAGGACCCATCAATGGTGGCAGCAACATAACTAGGGTCAGAGATTCTCCTGACATGTTGAAAATCCCTAAAGGGATTTTAACTAAATATGAAGAGGGTGATGATATCACCAAATGGTTCATAGCTTTTGAGAGGGCTTGTGTAACCAGAAAAGTGAACAAATCTCACTGGGGTGCTCTCCTTTGGGAAATGTTCACTGGAAAGTGTAGGGATAGACTCCTCACACTTTCTGGAAAAGATGCAGAATCTTATGACCTCATGAAGGGAACCCTGATTGAGGGCTTTGGATTCTCCACTGAGGAGTATAGGATTATATTCAGGGGGGCTCAAAAATCCTCGAGCCAGACCTGGGTTGATTTTGTAGACTACTCAGTGAAAACACTGGATGGTTGGATTCAAGGCAGTGGTGTAAATAATTATGATGGGCTGTACAATTTATTTGTGAAAGAACACCTGTTAAGTAATTGTTTCAATGATAAACTGCATCAACATCTGGTAGACCTAGGACCAATTTCTCCCCAAGAATTGGGAAAGAAGGCGGACCATTGGGTCAAGACTAGGGTGTCCAAAACTTCCACAGGGGGTGGCCAAAAGAAAGGGGTCACAAAACCTCCCCAGGGGAAGAGTGTTGAGACATCCAAAAACAAAAATAGTAAAGAGTCTTCTACAGGCCCCCAAAAACCTGCACAGGAGGGTGGGCCCAGAGCCTCTTCACAAACCAATTTTGGGTACAAGGGTAAAAACTTTGATCCCAAAAAGGCCTGGTGTCGTAGCTGTAATCAGCCTGGACACCAAACTGGAGACAAGGCCTGTCCCAAGAAAAGTACCACTTCTAACTCCACTCCAGCTAAAACTGGAATGGCCAGTCTCCAAGTGGGATCAACAGTGTGCCCAGAGCAAATCAGGTGTCACACTGAAGCTACATTAGTCTCTGAGGGTGGGGTGGATTTAGCCACACTGGCTGCCTGGCCTCCTAACATGCAAAAATACAGGCAGCAGCTCTTAATTAATGGGACAAGTGTAGAAGGCCTGAGGGATACAGGTGCCAGTGTCACCATGGTGACAGAGAAACTGGTTTCCCCTGGTCAATACCTGGCTGGACAAACTTATCCAGTCACCAACGCTGACAATCAGACTAAAGTACATCCCATGGCTATGGTAACTTTAGAGTGGGGAGGGGTCAATGGCCTGAAACAGGTGGTGGTCTCCTCAAATATCCCAGTAGACTGTTTGCTTGGAAATGACCTGGAGTCCTCAGCATGGGCTGAGGTAGAACTGAAAACCCAAGCAGCCATGCTGGGTATCCCTGAACTGGTGTGTGTCCAGACAAGGGCACAGTGCAAGGCTCAGGGTGAAAAAGTAGAGCTGGAGTCTGGAAAAAGGGCCCAGCCTACCAAGAGAAAAGGAAAGTCAGCGGGGAAACCAGCAGCAACACAACAACAAAAAGAGAACCTCTCTTCTCAGGAAGAAGTTCTGCCCTCTGAGGGAACTGAGCCTATGGAGTTAGAACCTTATCAGGTTGAGCTCTTAGGCCCAGGGGGACCCTCAAGGGAGCAGTTGTGTAAGGGGCAAGAAACCTGTCCCTCTCTTGAAGGCCTTAGGCAGCAAGCTGCTGAAGAGTCCAATGGCAAGAAAACTGGAACACATAGGGTCTATTGGGAAGATGGGCTCCTGTACACTGAGGCAAGAGATCCCAAACCTGGTGCCACTAGGAGAGTGGTAGTGCCTCAGGAGTTCAGAGAGTTCATACTGACCTTAGCCCATGATATTCCCCTTGCTGGGCATTTGGGACAAACCAAGACGTGGGAGAGACTAGTCAACCACTTCTACTGGCCCAATATGTCCCAGAAAGTTAAGGAGTTTTGTGTCTCCTGTACCACCTGTCAAGCCAGTGGTAAGACAGGTGGACATCCAAAGGCCCCCCTCATTCCACTTCCAGTGGTGGGGGTCCCCTTTGAAAGAGTGGGTGTGGACATAGTGGGTCCACTTGAACCTCCCAGAGCCTCAGGAAATATGTACATCCTAGTAGTAGTGGATCATGCTACTAGGTATCCTGAAGCTATTCCCCTTAGGTCGACTACTGCCCCTGCAGTAGCCAAGGCCCTCATTGGTATCTTTACCAGAGTGGGCTTCCCTAAGGAGGTGGTGTCTGACAGAGGTACCAACTTCATGTCAGCATACCTGAAACACATGTGGAAAGAGTGTGGAGTGACTTATAAATTCACTACACCCTATCATCCACAAACTAATGGCCTTGTTGAGAGATTCAACAAGACATTAAAGGGCATGATCATGGGGCTCCCAGAAAAACTCAAAAGGAGATGGGATGTCCTCCTGCCATGTCTGCTCTTCGCTTACAGAGAGGTGCCTCAGAAGGGAGTAGGATTCTCACCCTTTGAACTTCTGTTTGGTCACCCTGTAAGGGGACCACTAGCTCTTGTGAAAGAAGGCTGGGAGAGACTTCTTCATGAGCCTAAACAAGACATAGTGGACTATGTACTTGGCCTTCGCTCAAGGATGGCAGAGTACATGGAAAAGGCAAGTAAAAACCTTGAGGCCAGCCAACAGCTCCAGAAGTTTTGGTATGACCAAAAGGCTGCACTAGTTGAATTTCAACCAGGGCAGAAAGTCTGGGTTTTGGAGCCTGTGGCTCCCAGGGCACTTCAGGACAAATGGAGTGGCCCTTACCCAGTGCTAGAGAGGAAGAGTCAGGTCACCTACCTGGTGGACCTGGGCACAAACAGGAGCCCCAAGAGGGTGATCCATGTGAACCGCCTTAAGCTCTTCCATGACAGGGCTGATGTGAATCTGTTGATGGTAACAGATGAGGATCAGGAGGCAGAGAGTGAACCTCTCACTGATCTTCTGTCATCAGACCCAAAATATGGCACAGTAGATGGAGTGATCTATTCAGACACCCTCTCTGGCCAACAGCAATCTGACTGTAGGAAAGTCCTGCAACAGTTTGCTGAGCTCTTTTCCCTAACCCCTGGTCAGACACACCTGTGTTCCCATGATGTGGACACAGGAGACAGCATGCCTGTCAAAAACAAAATATTCAGACAGTCTGATCAAGTTAAAGAAAGCATCAAGGTGGAAGTCCTTAAGATGCTGGAATTGGGAGTAATTGAGCACTCGGACAGCCCCTGGGCTAGCCCAGTGGTCTTAGTCCCCAAACCACACACCAAAGATGGAAAGAGAGAGATGAGGTTTTATGTGGACTACAGAGGACTTAATTCTGTCACCAAGACAGATGCCCATCCCATTCCTAGAGCTGATGAACTGATAGACAAATTAGGTGCTGCCAAATTCTTAAGTACCTTTGACTTAACAGCAGGGTACTGGCAAATCAAAATGGCACCTGGAGCAAAAGAAAAGACAGCATTCTCCACACCGGATGGGTATTATCAGTTCACTGTTATGCCCTTTGGTTTAAAGAATGCCCCTGCCACCTTCCAAAGGTTGGTGAATCAAGTCCTTGCTGGCTTGGAGTCCTTTAGTGCAGCTTATCTTGACGATATTGCTGTCTTTCGCTCCAACTGGCAGGATCACCTGGTCCACCTGAAGAAGGTTTTGAAGGCTCTGCAATCTGCAGGCCTCTCTATCAAGGCATCCAAATGCCAGATAGGGCAGGGAACTGTGGTTTACTTGGGACACCTTGTAGGTGGAGGCCAAGTTCAGCCACTCCAGCCTAAGATCCAGACTATTCTGGACAGGGCAGCTCCAAAAACCCAGACTCAAGTCAGGGCATTCTTTGGCTTGACTGGGTACTATAGGAGGTTTGTGAAGGGATATGGATCCATTGTGACAGCCCTCACAGAACTCACCTCCAAGAAAATGCCCAAGAAGGTAAACTGGACTGTAGAATGCCAACAGGCCTTTGACACCCTGAAACAAGCAATGTGCACAGCAACAGTTCTAAAAGCTCCTGATTACTCCAAGCAGTTCATTGTGCAGACAGATGCCTCTGAACATGGGATAGGGGCAGTTTTGTCCCAAACAAATGATGATGGCCTTGACCAGCCTGTTGCTTTCATTAGCAGGAGGTTACTTCCGAGGGAGCAGAGTTGGAGTGCCATTGAGAGGGAGGCCTTTGCTGTGGTTTGGTCCCTGAAGAAGCTGAGACCATACCTCTTTGGTACTCACTTCCTAGTTCAAACTGACCACAGACCTCTCAGATGGCTGATGCAAATGAAAGGTGAAAATCCTAAACTGTTGAGGTGGTCCATCTCCCTACAGGGAATGGACTTTATAGTGGAACACAGACCTGGGACTGCCCATGCCAATGCAGATGGCCTTTCCAGGTTCTTCCACTTAGAAAATGAAGACTCTCTTGGGAAAGGTTAGTCTCATCCTCTTTTGTTTGGGGGGGGGGGGGGGGGGTTGTGTAAGGAAATGCCTCCTTGGCATGGTTACCCCCTGACTTTTTGCCTTTGCTGATGCTATGTTTTGAATTGAAAGTGTGCTGAGGCCTGCTAACCAGACCCCAGCACCAGTGTTCTTTCCCTGACCTGTATTTTTGATTACACAATTGGCACACCCTGGCATCCAGGTAAGTCCCTTGTAACTGGTACCCCTGGTACCAAGGGCCCTGATGCCAGGGAAGGTCTCTAAGGGCTGCAGCATATCTTATGCCACCCTGGGGACCCCTCACTCAGCACAGACACACTGCTTGCCAGCTTGTGTGTGCTGGTGAGGACAAAACTAGTAAGTCGACATGGCACTCCCCTCAGGGTGCCATGCCAACCTCACACTGCCTATGCAGTATAGATAAGTCACCACTCTAGTAGGCCTTACAGCCCTAAGGCAGGGTGCACTATACCATAGGTGAGGGCACCAGTGCATGAGCACTGTGCCCCTACAGTGTCTAAGCCAAACCTTAGACATTGTAAGTGCAGGGTAGCCATAAGAGTATATGGTCTGGGAGTCTGTCAAACACGAACTCCACAGCACCATAATGGCTACACTGAAAACTGGGAAGTTTGGTATCAAACTTCTCAGCACAATAAATGCACACTGATGCCAGTGTACATTTTATTGTAAACTACACCCCAGAGGGCACCTTAGAGGTGCCCCCTGAAACTTAAACCAACTACCTGTGTAGGCTGACTGGTTCTAGCAGCCTGCCACACTCGAGACATGTTTCTGGCCACATGGGGAGAGTGCCTTTGTCACTCTGTGGCCAGAAACAAAGCCTGCACTGGGTGGAGATGCTATCACCTCCCCCAGGCAGGAGCTGTAACACCTGGCGGTGAGCCTCAAAGGCTTACCCCCTTTGTTCCAGCACCGCAGGGCACTCCAGCTAGTGGAGTTGCCCGCCCCCTCCGGCCACGGCCCCACTTTTGGCGGCAAGGCCGGAGGAGATAATGAGAATAACAAGGAGGAGTCACTGGCCAGTCAGGACAGCCCCTAAGGTGTCCTGCGCTGAAGTGACTAACTTTTAGAAATCCTCCATCTTGAAGATGGAGGATTCCCCCAATAGGGATAGGAATGTGACCCCCTCCCCTTGGGAGGAGGCACAAATAGGGTGTACCCACCCTCAGGGCTAGTAGCCATTGGCTACTAACCCCCCAGACATAAACACGCCCTTAAATTTAGTATTTAAGGGCTCCCCTGAACCTAACAATTTAGATTCCTGCAACTTACCGAAGAAGAGGACTGCTGAGCTGAAAAACCCCTGCAGAAGAAGAAAGAAGACACCAACTGCTTTGGCCCCAGTCCTACCGGCCTGTCTCCTGCCTTCAGAAGAAAACTGCTCCAGCGACGCCTTCCCTGGGACCAGCGACCTCTGAATCCTCAGAGGACTGCCCTGCTTCCAAGAGACCAAGAAACTCCCGAGAACAGCGGCCCTGTTCAACAAAGACTGCAACTTTGTATCCAGAGGAGCAGATTTAAAGACCTCTGCAATCCCCGCAAGAAGCGTGAGACTTGCAACACTGCACCCGGTGACCCCGACTCGACTGGTGGAGAACCAACACCTCACGGAGGACCCTCCGGCGACTCCGAGACTGTGATTAACCAAAGTTGTCCCCCCTGAGCCCCCACAGCGACACCTGCAGAGGGAATCCCCAGGCTCCCCCTGACCGCGACTGCCTGACTCTAAAATCCCGACGGCTGGAAAAGACCCTGCACCCGCAGCCCCCAGCACCTGAAGGATCGGAACTCCAGTGCAGGAGTGACCCCCAGGAGGCCCTCTCCCTTGCCCAGGTGGTGGCTATCCCGAGGAGCCCCCCCCTTGCCTGCCTCGCTGAAGAGACCCCTTGGTCTCCCATTGAAACCTATTGAAAACCCGACACGTGTTTGCACACTGCACCCGGCCGCCCCAGTGCCGCTGAGGGTGTACTTTTTGTGTGAGCTTGTGTCCCCCCCGGTGCCCCACAAAACCCCCCTGTTCTGCCCCCGAAGACGCGAGTACTTTCCTGCTGGCAGACTGGAACCAGGGCACCCCCTTCTCTCCATTGAAGCCTATGCGTTTTGGGCACCACTTTGAACTCTGCACCTGACCGGCCCTGAGCTGCTGGTGTGGTAACTTTGGGGTTGCTCTGAACCCCCAACGGTGGGCTACCTTGGACCCCAATTTGAACCCCGTAGGTGGTTTACTTACCTGCAAGAACTAACATTACTTTACCTCCCCCAGGAACTGTGAAAATTGCACTGTGTCCACTTTTAAAACAGCTAAATGTGTTTTATGTAAAAAGTATATATGCTATTGTGATTATTCAAAGTTCCTAAAGTACTTACCTGCAATACCTTTCAAATAAGATATTACATGTAGAATTTGAACCTGTTGTTCTTAAAATAAACTAAGAAAATATATTTTTCTATAACTAAAACCTATTGGCCTGGAATTGTTTCTGAGTGTGTGTTCCTCATTTATTGCCTGTGTGTATGTACAACAAATGCTTAACACTACTCCTTTGATAAGCCTACTGCTCGACCACACTACCACAAAATAGAGCATTAGTATTATCTTTTTGCCACTATCTTACCTTTAAGGGGAACCCTTGGACTCTGTGCATACTATTCCTTACTTTGAAATAGTGCATACAGAGCCAACTTCCTACAATGTGGTAATGAGTGTAGTATCAAGAAATGTAATAAAAATCTTGACTACTCTCCCTTTTCATCAGAATGACAAATGCTTTAGCATGTCAATCCAGAATAACCTCAAAGTGATAAACTACTGTTACAGGGAAAGGAAAATGAAAATGTCACTTACCCAGTGTACATCTGTTCGTGGCATCAGTCGCTGTAGATTCGCATGTGTTGCATAGCTCGCCATCTGGTGTTGGGCCGGAGTGTTACAAGTTGTTTTTCTTCGAAGAAGTCTTTCGCGTCACGGGACCGAGTGACTCCTCCTTTTGTCTCCATTGCGCATGGGCGTCGACTCCATCTTCGATTGTTTTTCCCCGCAGAGGGTGAGGTAGGAGTTGAATTGTAGTAATAGTGCCCATGCAATGGATTGACTAAGTATGTTCCTATTTAAGGTTGAGATGATATATACAGGGAGTGCAGAATTATTAGGCAAGTTGTATTTTTGAGGATTAATTTTATTATTGAACAACAACCATGTTCTCAATGAACCCAAAAAACTCATTAATATCAAAGCTGAATATTTTTGGAAGTAGTTTTTAGTTTGTTTTTAGTTTTAGCTATGTTAGGGGGATATCTGTGTGTGCAGGTGACTATTACTGTGCATAATTATTAGGCAACTTAACAAAAAAAAAATATATACCCATTTCAATTATTTATTATTACCAGTGAAACCAATATAACATCTCAACATTCACAAATATACATTTCTGACATTCAAAAACAAAACAAAAACAAATCAGTGACCAATATAGCCACCTTTCTTTGCAAGGACACTCAAAAGCCTGCCATCCATGGATTCTGTCAGTGTTTTGATCTGTTCACCATCAACATTGCGTGCAGCAGCAACCACAGCCTCCCAGACACTGTTCAGAGAGGTGTACTGTTTTCCCTCCTTGTAAATCTCACATTTGATGATGGACCACAGGTTCTCAATGGGGTTCAGATCAGGTGAACAAGGAGGCCATGTCATTAGATTTCCTTCTTTTATACCCTTTCTTGCCAGCCACGCTGTGGAGTACTTGGACGCGTGTGATGGAGCATTGTCCTGCATGAAAATCATGTTTTTCTTGAAGGATGCAGACTTCTTCCTGTACCACTGCTTGAAGAAGGTGTCTTCCAGGAACTGGCAGTAGGACTGGGAGTTGAGCTTGACTCCATCCTCAACCCGAAAAGGCCCCACAAGCTCATCTTTGATGATACCAGCCCAAACCAGTACTCCACCTCCACCTTGCTGGCGTCTGAGTCAGACTGGAGCTCTCTGCCCTTTACCAATCCAGCCACGGGCCCATCCATCTGGCCCATCAAGACTCACTCTCATTTCATCAGTCCATAAAACCTTAGAAAAATCAGTCTTGAGATATTTATTGGCCCAGTCTTGACGTTTCAGCTTGTGTGTCTTGTTCAGTGGTGGTCGTCTTTCAGCCTTTCTTACCTTGGCCATGTCTCTGAGTATTGCACACCTTGTGCTTTTGGGCACTCCAGTGATGTTGCAGCTCTGAAATATGGCCAAACTGGTGGCAAGTGGCAGCTGCACGCTTGACTTTTCTCAGTTCATGGGCAGTTATTTTGCACCTTGGTTTTTCCACACGCTTCTTGCGACCCGGTTGACTATTTTGAATGAAACGCTTGATTGTTCGATGATCACGCTTCAGAAGCTTTGCAATTTTAAGAGTGCTGCATCCCTCTGCAAGATATCTCACTATTTTTGACTTTTCTGAGCCTGTCAAGTCCTTCTTTTGACCCATTTTGCCAAAGGAAAGGAAGTTGCCTAATAATTATGCACACCTGATATAGGGTGTTGATGTCATTAGACCACACCCCTTCTCATTACAGAGATGCACATCACCTAATATGCTTAATTGGTAGAAGGCTTTCGAGCCTATACAGCTTGGAGTAAGACAACATGCATAAAGAGGATGATGTGGTCAAAATACTTGTAAGGAAATGCCTCCTTGGCATGGTTGCCCCCTGACTTTTTGCCTTTGCTGATGCTATGTTTACAATTGAAAGTGTGCTGAGGCCTGCTAACCAGGCCCCAGCACCAGTGTTCTTTCCCTAACCTGTACTTTTGTATCCACAATTGGCAGACCCTGGCATCCAGATAAGTCCCTTGTAACTGGTACTTCTAGTACCAAGGGCCCTGATGCCAAGGAAGGTCTCTAAGGGCTGCAGCATGTCTTATGCCACCCTGGAGACCTCTCACTCAGCACAGACACACTGCTTGCCAGCTTGTGTGTGCTAGTGAGGACAAAACGAGTAAGTCGACATGGCACTCCCCTCAGGGTGCCATGCCAGCCTCTCACTGCCTATGCAGTATAGGTAAGCCACCCCTCTAGCAGGCCTTACAGCCCTAAGGCAGGGTGCACTATACCATAGGTGAGGGTACCAGTGCATGAGCATGGTACCCCTACAGTGTCTAAACAAAACCTTAGACATTGTAAGTGCAGGGTAGCCATAAGAGTATATGGTCTGGGAGTCTGTCAAACACGAACTCCACAGCACCAGAATGGCTACACTGAAAACTGGGAAGTTTGGTATCAAACTTCTCAGCACAATAAATGCACACTGATGCCAGTGTACATTTTATTGTAAAATACACCACAGAGGGCACCTTAGAGGTGCCCCCTGAAACTTAACCGACTGTCTGTGTAGGCTGACTAGTTCCAGCAGCCTGCCACACCAGAGACATGTTGCTGGCCCCATGGGGAGAGTGCCTTTGTCACTCTGAGGCCAGTAACAAAGCCTGCACTGGGTGGAGATGCTAACACCTCCCCCAGGCAGGAGCTGTAACACCTGGCGGTGAGCCTCAAAGGCTCACCCCTTTGTCACAGCCCAGCAGGGCACTCCAGCTTAGTGGAGTTGCCCGCCCCCTCCGGCCACGGCCCCCACTTTTGGCGGCAAGGCTGGAGGGAACAAAGAAAGCAACAAGGAGGAGTCACTGACCAGTCAGGACAGCCCCTAAGGTGTCCTGCGCTGAAGTGACTCTAACTTTTAGAAATCCTCCATCTTGCAGATGGAGGATTCCCCCAATAGGGTTAGGATTGTGACCCCCTCCCCTTGGGAGGAGGCACAAAAAGGGTGTACCCACCCTCAGGGCTAGTAGCCATTGGCTACTAACCCCCCAGACCTAAACACGCCCTTAAATTTAGTATTTAAGGGCTACCCTGAACCCTAGAAAAATTAGATTCCTGCAACTACAAGAAGAAGGACTGCCTAGCTGAAAACCCCTGCAGAGGAAGACCAGAAGACGACAACTGCCTTGGCTCCAGAAACTCACCGGCCTGTCTCCTGCCTTCCAAAGATCCTGCTCCAGCGACGCCTTCCAAAGGGACCAGCGACCTCGACATCCTCTGAGGACTGCCCCTGCTTCGAAAAGACAAGAAACTCCCGAGGACAGCGGACCTGCTCCAAGAAAAGCTGCAACTTTGTTTCCAGCAGCTTTAAAGAACCCTGCAAGCTCCCCGCAAGAAGCGCGAGACTTGCAACACTGCACCCGGCGACCCCGACTCGGCTGGTGGCGATCCAACACCTCAGGAGGGACCCCAGGACTACTCTAAGACTGTGAGTACAAAAACCTGTCCCCCCTGAGCCCCCACAGCGCCGCCTGCAGAGGGAATCCCGAGGCTTCCCCTGACCGCGACTCTTTGAATCCTAAGTCCCGACACCTGGGAGAGACCCTGCACCCGCAGCCCCCAGGACCAGCAGGACCGAACTTTCACTGGAGGAGTGACCCCCAGGAGTCCCTCTCCCTCGACCAAGTGGAGGTTTCCCCGAGGAACCCCCCCCCTTGCCTGCCTGCAGCGCTGAAGAGATCCCTAGATCTCCCATTGACTTCCATTACAAACCCGACGCTTGTTTCTACACTGCACCCGGCCGCCCCCGGGCTGCTGAGGGTGAAATTTCTGTGTGGGCTTGTGTCCCCCCCGGTGCCCTACAAAACCCCCCTGGTCTGCCCTCCGAAGACGCGGGTACTTACCTGCAAACAGACCGGAACCGGGGCACCCCCTTCTCTCCATTCTAGCCTATGTGTTTTGGGCACCACTTTGAACTCTGCACCTGACCGGCCCTGAGCTGCTGGTGTGGTGACTTTGGGGTTGCTCTGAACCCCCAACGGTGGGCTACCTTGGACCAAGAACTGAACCCTGTAAGTGTCTTACTTAGCTGGTAAAACTAACAAAAACTTACCTCCCCCAGGAACTGTGAAAATTGCACTGTGTCCACTTTTAAAACAGCTATTTGTGAATAACTTGAAAAGTATACATGCAATTTTGATGATTTGAAGTTCCTAAAGTACTTACCTGCAATACCTTTCGAATGAGATATTACATGTAGAATTTGAACCTGTGGTTCTTAAAATAAACTAAGAAAGGATATTTTTCTATATAAAAACCTATTGGCTGGATTTGTCTCTGAGTGTGTGTACCTCATTTATTGTCTATGTGTATGTACAACAAATGCTTAACACTACTCCTTGGATAAGCCTACTGCTCGACCACACTACCACAACATAGAGCATTAGTATTATCTATTTTTACCACTATTTTACCTCTAAGGGGAACCCTTGGACTCTGTGCATGCTATTCCTTACTTTGAAATAGCACATACAGAGTCAACTTCCTACAATACTCATTTGCCTAATAATTCTGCACTCCCTGTATACAAATAGTTGAAGGTAACTTCCGAACTGCTACAGGCTCCCGGGGAGGCGGGTGGGCACATGCGAATCTACAGCGACTGATGCCACAAACAGATGTACACTGGGTAAGTGACATTTTCAGTTCGATGGCATCTGTCGCTGTAGATACGCATGTTTTGCATAGACTAGTAAGCAGTTATCTCCCCAAAAGCGGTGGCTCAGCCTGTAGGAGTGGAAGTAGTTTGAAATAATGTTCTTAATACGGCTTGACCTACTGTGGCTTGTTGTGCGGATAACACGTCTACACAGTAGTGCTTGGTGAATGTGTGAGGCGTAGACCATGTGGCTGCCTTACATATTTCTTGCATTGGGATGTTTCCTAGAAAGGCCATGGTTGCACCTTTCTTTCTGGTTGAGTGTGCCCTTGGTGTAATGGGCAGCTGTCGTTTAGCTTTAAGGTAGCAGATTTGGATGCATTTAACTATCCATCTGGCTATACCTTGTTTTGATATTGGGTTTCCTGCATGAGGTTTTTATAATGCAATAAATAGTTGTTTAGTCTTTCTGATGTTCTTTGTTCTGTCAATGTAATACATCAATGCTCTTTTGACATCTAATGTATGTAGTGCCTTTTCAGCTACGGTATCTGGCTGTGGAAAGAACACTGGAAGTTCCACTGTTTGATTTAGATGGAACGGTGAAATAACCTTTGGCAAAAATTTAGGATTAGTCCTTAGGACGACCTTATTCTTGTGTAGTTGTATAAAAGGTTCTTGTATTGTAAACGCCTGAATCTCGCTTACTCTTCTTAGGGAAGTAATGGCGATGAGAAATGCAACCTTCCAGGTTAGGAACTGTATTTCGCAGGAGTGCATGGGTTCAAAAGGTGGACCCATAAGTCTAGTTAGGACAACATTTAGGTTCCATGAAGGAACAGGTGGTGTTCTTGGTGGTATAATTCTCCTAAGGCCCTCCATGAATGCTTTAATGACTGGTATCTTATATAGGGAAGTTGAATAGGTAGTCTGCAGGTATGCAGATATTGCTGCAAGGTGTATTTTAATGGAAGAGAAAGCCAGGTTAGATTTTTGTAAGTGAAGCAAGTAACCCACTACATGTTCTGGAGTTGTGTTGTATTTGATTAATATGGCAGTAGCAAACAAACCTCTTCCATTTACTTGCATAGCAGTGCCTGGTGGATGGCCTTCTGGCTTGCTTTATGACTTCCATACATTCTTGGGTAAGTTGTAAGTGCCCGAATTCTAGGATTTCAGGAGCCAGATTGCTAGATTCAGCGATGCTGGATCTGGGTGTCTGATCTTTTGGTGGTGTTGTGTCAACAGATCTGGCCTGTTGGGCAATTTGATGTGGGGTACTACTGATAGGTCTAGCAGCGTTGTGTACCAGGGTTGCCTTGCCCAAGTTGGTGCTATTAATATGAGTTTGAGTTTGTTTTGACTGAGTTTGTTTACCAGGTAAGGAAGGAGAGGGAGAGGAGGAAAAGCGTAAGCAAATATCCCTGACCAGTTCATCCATAGGGCATTGCCTTGGGACTGTGTGTGGGTATCTGGATGCGAAGTTTTGGCATTTTGCGTTCTCCTTCGTCGCAAACAAGTCTATTTGAGGTGTTCCCCAGAGTTTGAAATAGGTGTTCAGAATTTGGGGGTGAATTTCCCATTCGTGGACCTGTTGGTGATCTCGAGAGAGATTGTCTGCGAGTTGATTTTGGATCCCTGGTATAAATTGTGCTATTAGGCGAATTTGGTTGTGAATTGCCCAACGCCAAATTTTTTGTGCTAGCAGGCTTAACTGCGTGGAGTGCGTCCCCCCTTGCTTGTTTAGATAATACATTGTTGTCATGTTGTCTGTCTTGACGAGAATGTATTTGTGAACTATTATTGGTTGGAAAGCTTTTAGTGCTTGAAAAACTGCTAGAAGTTCTAGGTGATTTATATGCAGTCTTGTTTGATGTACGTTCCATTGTCCTTGTATGCTGTGGTGATCGAGGTGTGCTCCCCACCCTGTCATGGAAGCATCTGTTGTTATTACGTATTGTGGCACTGGGTCTTGGAAAGGCCGCCCTTTGTTTAAATTTATGTTGTTCCACCACAGAAGCGAGAGGTAAGTTTGGCGGTCTATTAACACCAGATCTAGAAGATGACCCTGTGCTTGAGACCACTGTGATGCTAGGCACTGTTGTAAGGGCCTCATGTGCAGTCTTGCGTTTGGGACAATGGCTATGCATGAAGACATCATGCCTAGGAGTTGTAATACCATCTTTGCTTGTATCTTTTGTGTTGGATACATGCGTTGTATGATGGTGTTGAAATTTTGAATTCTTTGGGGACTTGGAGTGGCTACTCCTTTTGTTGTGTCTATTATGGCTCCTAGGTATTGTTGTACCTTGCACGGCAGAATGTTGGATTTTGTGAAGTTGACGGTGAACCCTAGTTTGAAGAGGGTTTGTATGATCTGATTTGTGTGATTTGAGCACTCTATTAACGAATGGGCCTTGATTAGCCAGTCGTCTAGATATGGGAACACATGTATTTGCTGCCTTCTGATGTGTGCAGCGACTACCGCTAGACATTTGGTAAAGACTCTTGGTGCGGTTGTTAATCCGAAAGGCAGTACCTTGAATTGGTAATGTATTCCTTTGAATACAAACCTTAGGTATTTCATGTGCGATGGGTGTATTGGTATATGGAAATACGCGTCCTTGAGGTCTAAAGTTGACATGTAGTCGTGTAGTTTTAGCAATGGTAATACTTCTTGTAGTGTGACCATGTGAAAATGGTCTGATTTGATGAATGTGTTCACTATTCTGAGGTCTAGGATTGGTCTCAGCGTTTTGTCCTTCTTTGGTATCAGAAAGTACAGTGAGTAAACTCCTGTGTTTATTTGTGTGTTTGGCACTAATTCGATTGCATTCTTTTGCAATAGTGCCTGCACTTCTATCTCCAGGAGATTGGAATGATGTTTTGTCAAATTGTGTGCTTTTGGTGGTATGTTTGGAGGGAATTGTAGAAATTCTATGCAATAACCATGTTGGATAATTGCTAGAACCCAAGTGTCTGTAGTGATTTCCTCCCATGCTTTGTAATAATGACTTATTCTTCCCCCCACTGGTGTTGTGTGGAGGGGATGAGTGACATGTGAGTCACTGCTTAGTAGTAGGGGTTTTGGGGCTTTGAAATTTTCCTCTATTCCTAGGGAATTGCCCTCCTCTATATTGTCCCCGAAAACCTCCTCTGTACTGTCCCTGGTAACTGGACGGTGTTGCCTGTGAGGTGCTGGCTTGTGTGCTCTGACCCCGAAACCCCCCTCTAAAGGGTGTTTTACGGAATGTGCTGTAATTACCTCTGCTCTGCGGGGAGTAGAGTGCGCCCATGGCTTTAGCAGTGTCCGTGTCTTTTTTGAGCTTCTCAATCGCTGTGTCCATTTCTGGACCGAACAGTTCTTTTTCGTTAAAAGGCATATTGAGAACTGCTTGCTGAATCTCTGGTTTAAATACAGACGTTCAGAGCCATGCATGCCTTCTGATAGTTACAGATGTATTAATTGTCCGTGCAGCTGTATCTGCAGCGTCCATGGAGGAGCGGATTTGGTTGTTGGAAATGGTCTGTCCCTCCTCAACCACTTGTTTTGCCCTATTTTGTAGGTCCTTGGGCAGATGGTCAATGAGATGTTGCATCTCATCCCAATGGGCTCTGTCATAGCGCGCAAGTAGTGCCTGGGAGTTAGCGATGCGCCACTGGTTTGCAGCTTGTGCTGCGACTCTCTTACCAGCTGCATCGAACTTGCGGCTTTCTTTATCTGGGGGTGGTGCATCTCCAGATGTGTGGGAGTTGGCCCTTTTCCTAGCTGCTCCTACAACGACAGAGTCTGGTGGCAGCTGTGTAGTGATGAAAGCCGGGTCTGTAGGAGGCGCCTTATACTTTTTTTCCACTCTTGGTGTGATTGCCCTGCTTTTGACCGGCTCCTTAAAGATTTCTTTTGCGTGCCGGAGCATACCAGGGAGCATAGGCAGGCTTTGGTAGGAGCTGTGGGTGGAGGAGAGAGTGTTGAATAAAAAGTCATCCTCGACCTGTTCTGAGTGGAGGCTTACATTGTGAAATTGTGCTGCTCTAGCCACCACTTGAGAATACGCAGTGCTGTCCTCTGGTGGAGATGGCTTCGTAGGGTATGCCTCCGGACTGTTATCTGACACTGGGGCGTCGTATAAGTCCCATGCGTCTTGATCTTGGTCACCCTGGCTCATGGTGGTGTGAGCTGGGGAATGTGATGGAGTTTGTGCTGGTGAGACGTTAATCACAGGTGGAGGAGAGGGTGGTGGGGTAACTTTTTTCACCACTTTTGTTTGTGGTGTCTGTTCAGTTTGGAACTCCAATCTTCTCTTTCTTCTAATAGGGGGAAGGGTGCTTATTTTTCCCGTCCCCTGCTGTATGAAAATACGCTTTTGCGTATGGTCTACATCAGTTGCTTGTAGCTCTTCCTCAAACCTATGCTTTTGCATTTGGGATGTTAGCGAGTGCTCTTCTGTATAAGAGCCTGAAACTGGGTCGGTTGCAGTTTGTTTTGGCACCGAAACCCTGTCTGCATCTTTTTTCGGCTCCGAGGTGACTTTTTTCTTTTTCGGGGCCGAAACTTCTCGGCGTCGATCTTCTTCGGTGCCGCTGTCTCGGCGTCGAGCCGTGTCTACACCGGTATCTCGGTGTCGATGCTTGTCTCCAGCACTTTCTCGGTCCCGAGAAGGCTGTGTGCCGGTGTCTCGACCGGAGTCGGACGATCTCGGCACTGTTTGGGCCTTTTTCGGTGCCGACGGTCGGTCACCGAATTTATGGGTCGAGCCATGGCCTGGTGGCAGTGGCGTCCCCTGGGCCTTGTAAATCTTCTTCTGAGTGGCTTTCGACGTCTTACTCACGGTTTGTGTATCGTCGAATCCTTCGGAGTCCGATTCTTGGATCGAAAAGGTTCCCTCCTCTTCTTGTTCCTCGAACTCCCGGTGGGCTGTCGGCGCGGACGCCATCTGAAGTCTTCTGGCTCGACGGTCTCGGAGTGTTTTTCGGGACCGGAACGCACGACAGGCCTCGCAAGTGTCTTCACTGTGCTCAGGTGACAGGCACAGGTTACAGACCAAGTGTTGGTCTGTATAGGGGTATTTATTGTGGCATTTGGGACAGAAACGGAACGGGGTCCGTTCCATCGGCGTTCTTCTGCACGCGGTCGGGCCGACCAGGCCCCGACGGGGGATCGAAAACTACCCCGAAGGGCACCGGAGCTCTTCGATGCGGTGTTGAATCTAACTACGCCGATCCCGAACGCAACAATACCGACGAAAATCTTCCGAAATTAGCTATCTTTCCGTTCCGAAACTCGGAGCGACATGAACACGTCCGAACCCGATGGCGGAAAAAAAACAATCGAAGATGGAGTCGACGCCCATGCGCAATGGAGACAAAAGGAGGAGTCACTCGGTCCCGTGACGCGAAAGACTTCTTCGAAGAAAAACAACTTGTAACACTCCGGCCCAACACCAGATGGCGAGCTATGCAAAACATGCGTATCTACAGCGACAGATGCCATCGAACTTATACTTACATCTGTTTGTGGAATGTAGTACTGTAGATTCACATGCTGTGCATGCTCATGCAATCGGGTGTTGGGCTGGGATGTGTGCAGGTTGATTTTCATCAAAAAAGTATTTTGAGTCATGAGGTTTGGAAACTCCTCTTGCTCGAAATTCGCAAGGGCATCAACTCCATTGTTAGATTGTTTTCAGCCACAAGGCGGGTGAGGTTGAAGTGAGATGTGAAGCGATGTATAGATGGATGTTCATGCAAAACCGTAAAATTAAATAGAAAGATAACTGCAACAGCCACAGGCGCCCAGGAAGGAGGGTGGCCGCGTGTGAACCTTCAGCACTACATGCCACAAACAGATGTCAATTGGGTACATAACATTTTTCTTTCGAAGCATGTGTGGCCGTAGATAAACATGCTGTGCATAGACTGTAAAGCAGTCCTCCCAAAAGAGGTGGTTACCCGTGGGTGCTGCAGTTGATTGAAAGTGTGTGGACTACTGCCTGGCCAACATTGGCCTTTTAGCAGGCTGGCGCATTCACACAGTAGTGCTTTGTAAAGGGAGAGGACCAGGTAGCTGCTTTGCATATGTCGGCTATGGGAACATTCCCCTAGGAAGGCCATGGAGGCTCCCTAGTTTGCAAATGGAGTGGGCTTTAGGAGGGATAGATCAGGTTCTCTTTGCTTAAGGATAGCAGGTTTGGGTGCATGACTATCCATCTAGCAAGGCCTGATATGGTGAGGGACATTCCTCTGTGTGGTTTTGAGAAAGCATTAAATAGTTTGAGTCTTTCAGAAATGTTTTATCCCATCTATATAATACATGAGGTCTCATTTGATATCTAGTGTGTGTACAACCCTTTCTGCTACTGAGGTTGGTTGAGGGAAAAAAAACAGGGAGGTCTACTGATTGGTTCAGGTGGAACTGAGAAACCAACTTAGGAAGGAATTAATGTTGGTGCAGAAGACAACCTTGTCCGTATGCACTTGATAGAAAGGTTCTTCTGAGGGTAGTGCCTGGAGCTCACTGACATAACGAATGGAAGTAATAGCAACTAGAAAAGCCACCTTTCATGAGAGGAAGTGAAGAGGACAAGAGTGGAGAGGCTCAAAAGGGGGACTCATGAGTCTGGTGAGGATGATATTGAGGTTCCATGATGGAGCAGAGGTTGGGTCTGGGGAGGGATTATCCCCTATAGGCCCTCCATGAAAGCTCTGATAACTGGAATTGTGGAAAGGGAGAGATGTTCTCTATTTTGAAGGTATGTGGCAACAGCAGCTAGATGGAGCTGAATAGAAGTGAATGCTAGGCCCCATGTTTGTAGACTGTCCAAGGAAGAGGAGGGCCCCTGTATTGTTATGGAGAACAGTCCTCAGGGAAAAACGGACATTACAAATAAAGCCAATTCTGTGTCTCCCTAATATTATTAACTAAAGTAGAAATAACTCATTACTGATACACAGATGGAGCCAAAAATGTACACATGAAAAGATCACAATTATAAATTTTATGACAAAATTCATAACGAATCTTCCAATATTATATAGACAAACATGAAGTCCATAACCAGTTTTTAATTATATATCTTAGTTCAACATAAGCATACACTGGCTATCTCACGCTCCCAAAACTCAATCATACAGACAACTAGCATACCAGCATACACTCAGACAATTCCAAACAACCAATCAAAGCCATGTAAAAACAATAGAAATTTCAAATTATAACAGGAGACTTTAGGCAAAGACCAATAAATGAAATGACCTGAAAATATCAAGAAATAAAAATCACTATCCACATTAGTAGAGGCAGCAGGTTAGTATGCTTTGAGTGACATAAGTGGACAAATAGTTTCCATTTGCACGCATGGGTACTGGTTCTACGTGCTTCCTTCAGAAAGGCAATGAATTAGGGAGGTCATTTTAGATGTATGAATTCTAAGACTCCAGTGGCCAGATTGCAAGGTTGAGGGACTTGATGTTAGGGTGCCATATTTCTCTATGGTTTTGCATGAAAAGGTTCGGCCTGAAAGAGAGTATCTCCTACAGAACCACCAAGCGTTACAGAAGTGTTGTGAACTACAGTCAGAGGGCCCAAGTGGATGCCACTAGAATGAGAGTGATGGACATCTGCCATAACCTCCAAACCACGAACAGAAGCACTGGGAAAGGAGAAAAAGCATAGGCAAATATCCCTGACCAATTCATCCCTAGTATATTGCTTTTGGACTGCGTTGTGGATGTGAAGTTTGGCCATTTTTTGTTTTCTACAGTTGCCAACAGCACTAGGGAGGAAAGCCCCATCGCTGGAAGTACTTGTGGAGGACTTTAAGGTGGAGTTCCCACTTGTGGACTTGTTGCTGCATCCTGCTGAGGAGGGTGGCAAAGTTGTTGCACACCCTGGGAGGTACTCCGCTAGTGGGTGCATTTTGTGCTGGAGAGCCCATCACTGGATATGCTGGGCAAGCTGAGAGAGCTGTGGAGACTGAGTCCTCCCTGTATTTGAAGGTAAAACATGGTTGTGGTGTTCTCCGTCTGTAGAAGGGCAAAGTTGCCCACCAGATGGGGAAGGAAAGCCTTTATTGCAAAGTGAACTGCTAGGAGTTCTAAGTAATTGATGTGAAAGCCGTGGTGTAAGGGTTCCCAGTGGCCTCAGACGGTCAAAGTTTGCAAAAGTGCTCCCCACCCAAGAGGGAGGCATCCGTTGAGATCGTCTATTGAAAAACTAGGTCTGGAAAAGGCTGCCCTGAAACTGATTTTGGTGTTCCACCAGAGAGAGTGACAAATGTGGCAGATGACCAGTCCTAGTTCTTCTCAGTGACCCTTCCCTGGAGACCATTGCTGAGCAAGTTATTCGTACAACGGAGCTTGCCGTGCTGGGGTTAGCCAGACCACGTTCTGAGTTGAGGATTGTTCCTAAGTAAGGCTGAATTTGTCAGTGTAGTCTGGGCTAAGAGGGCCTGCCATTGTGGTGACTTAGTGACCTAGTGCAGTGACCTGTAGTGAAAGGGTGCATGCACCTTTTCACGCAGGCTGCAATGGCAGGCCTGCAGACACATTTTTCATGGGCTCCCATGGGTAGCACAATACATGCTGCAGCCCACTGGGTACCCCTTGTGCCCCAATGCCCTGGGTACCTAACTACCATATACTAGGGACTTACATGGGAGCGCCAATATGCCAATGGTGGGATGTGCCAAGTCCTAAGCAACCAAATTTAGAGGGTGAGAGCACAGCCACTGGGGTCCTGGTGAGCAGGATCCCAGAGAACACAGTCAAAACACACTGACAGCAGGCAAAAAGTGGGGGTAACCATGCCAAAGCAGGGTATTTTCCTACACATGCTCCAACCTGTCAAGGATGCATCCGTGGTGAGGAGGAGTCGAGGCGCAGGGTCATGAAAAGGCCGCCCTTTTAAGAGTTTGATGGAGTTCCACTATTGCAGAGTGGTAGTCGGTGTATCTACACTAGATCCTGAAGACGACCTTGTGACTGAGACCACTGACGTAACAGACAGTGCGGTATGAAGTCTGGCATGTGGGACGATGGCAATGCAGGATGCCATCATCCTTAAAAGACGCATGACAGTTTTGACTGGTGGATTGTGATATTGTTGAAACTGCGGAAGAAGATGTTGTAAACTTTGCATTCAAGTTAGATTGGTGTTTGTTATTCCCAATTGTGTATTAAGAATGGCCCCCAAATATGGCTGAATATGCAGGGGTTGTACATTAGATTTTTGAAAAATTATTGTAAGCCCTATCTTGTGAAGAAGGTTTGTCGTAATTGGAGTGTGGAATTGGCACTGTTGTAGCGTATTGGCTTTAGTGAGCCAGTCGTCCAGATATGGGAAGACATGAATATTTTGTCTTCTGAGGTACGCTGCGACAATTGCTAGGCATTTGGTGAATACCCTGGACTGGTTCCGACTCCAGAAAGGAGGATTTTTAATTGAAAATGTTTTTCCGTGACCACAAATCTTTGATATTTGAGGTGTGCAGGGTGTATGGGAATGCGGAAATAGGCATCTTTTAGGGCAGTCATGAAATCATTCTGTTGAAGGAGTGGGATGACATCCTGAAGAGTGACTATGTGAAAGTATTCTGAAAGAGTGTATTGGTTTAGGTGCCTGAGGTCCAAAATGGGTCCGAGTGACCCATCCTTTTTTGGAATGAGAAAGTATATTGAGTATACACCTGTTCTGTGATTTTATGATGGAACAAGTTCTACTGCCCCTTTCAGAAAAAGACTGTACCTCCTTTATGAGGAGTGCAAGGTGTTCCTAAAGTATCCTGTGAGTGTAGGGAGGGATGTTGGGAGGTGTATAAGTGAGCTCCAGACGATAATCAGGTTAGATAATGAAGAGGACCCATTGGTCCGATGTTATGTTTGTCAATTGTGGGCAGTAGTACTGAAGACGTTCACCCAACTGATGATATATGGGGCTGTGGTCCAAGAAGATGTTCTTTGTTAAAAGGCTTATGTAATATAGCTTGCTGTACTTCTATCTTAAATCCAGAGCATCTATTCCATGCATACCTTATCAGCACACTGGTATTTATGCCTCTTGCTGCTGTGTCAGCAGCATCTAATGCGCACCGAATAGAGCCATTCGCAATTGTTTGAGCCTGTTGACCAATTTGCTGCCTACCCTTATGATGCTCCTCTGGGAGATATTGGAGGAGATATTGATGGGCCCTATTGTACCAAGAGAGTAAAGCTTACAAATTGTCAATTCACTAATGATTTGCAGCTTACACAGCCACTCTCTCACATACAATGTAAAGCTTTTTTCTCTTATTTTTTGGTGGAGGAGAGTCTCCAGTGGCCTGGCTATTAGCCCTTTTTCTGGCAGTAGTAGCCACTTTTGAGGCTGGTGGCACTTGTGACCTGATAAAAAGTGGGTCTGAGGGTGCAGGTTTATATTTTAGGTCTATCCCAGGTGTAATGATTCTGGAGCGGACAGACTCTTGAAAAATATCAGCGGCATGGCGAATCATTTCAGACAGCATAGGGAGATATTGGGTGTGTCTATGAGTGCCGGTAAGTGTGTTGAATAAAAATTCCTCTTCCGTGGGTTCTTTATGTACTGGTAGATTATGGTATGCAGCTGCCCTAGCAATAACTTGTTGGTAGCTGGTGGTATCATTTGGAGTGGAAGGCCTAGCAAGATACAGATCTGGGTCAGTGTTAATGACCGGCTCTAGATCATAAGAATTCCAGGGGGTCTGGATCTTGAAGTATGACCCCCTGAGTAGTGTTCTCCGAATATGGGTGAACCCTGTGGAGTAAAACCTTCCACAACTAGAGATGCAGGAGAATGAGAAAAGATAGGTGAAGGTGATTGGGGGGGGGGGGCTATTTTAGTAAGGGGAGGAGGAGGCAGAGCAGGCTCAGTTGAGGAGAGAACCTTCTCATTATGTATCTTGTTAGGAGGCGGGAGGTATCCAGTGCCTCCTGAAAAGTTAGCTTGCTTTTAAAAGTCACAGTAGGTGAAGCTATAATGCGCCCTGTGCCTTCCTGAATGTACAGTCTGCAATGTTTAGCGCCCATACTTTCAAGTATAGGCTGAATAGGTGAGGGCGTCGAGGGAGATTCTTGGTTCGAGGTGGGTGCAGTCGGTGCCAAAACCTTGCCCATACTAGGTCGGACCGAAGTGGATGAGGTAGGTGCTGAAGTTGAAGCTGCCTTTATCGGTTTCAGTGCCAAGCCGGTAGGTGCGGCAGTCGAAACATCTTTGAGTCCCACCATGGCATGCTTGCCGTGGTAGTCCAGTGACCTCAACAGGGACTTTGTTTTCAGAGATTTTGGGTGAGGAGGTGGGGCCCCAGGACTCACTGTGTGTGCGGATGTTAACTGTTGGCTCTCGATGTCAGATTGGATATCATAGATTCTGAATCTTGGATGGAGACGGCTTCTTGTTGTGGCTGTCCTTGTGCATGATCCTCCCCAAAAATATCTGGGGTGCCTTCTGGAGATCTGCATCCCATCTCTAACCTGCAAGTTTGTCAGCCTCGAAGAGTTTTCTTCGATTGAAACGATCAACACACCTCACAAGTAGCCTCTTGATGAACGGGTGAGAGGCCCAGGTTACACACCCGATGGTGATCAGTGTAAGGGTACTTCAGGTGGCACCGAGGACCGAACCGAAATGGTGTCCATTTCATCAAGATTTCATTCTTTTTGGCACCACGAGTATATAGGCCCGAAGGTTGACTGGCCGGCTCCGACGCGCATGCTGCTGAAAAAACTGGTCCCGACCACGATCGAAAGTAAAATACAGTTGAATATAGAAAAAACGGAGAGAAAGTCTCGGGCCGGAGCAAGTCAAGACAAGAACCTGACGGCAGAGAGAAAACAATCTAACAAAGGAATCGATGCCCAGGCGCAGTGTCACTGAGAGGGAGGAGTCACTTGATCCAGTAACTCAAAAAAAAAAAAAAAAAAAACAACTTCAAAGAAAAACAACTTGTAAAACTCCAGACCCAACACTAGATGGCAGGATAACGCAAAGCATGTGCAGCTACAGTCACACATGCCATCAAACGTTACATTTTTTGGGTGGCTGGAGGGCAATTCCAGGTGGAGGGGCACTGATACAGCCCACCTGAGGATAGATTGCCATATGTGTTGAACATAAATCTCTTTTTGAAGCCAATGGAGGAGTGGCTCCACCGTTTTGTCACCGACAGCAGCATGAAGGTTTCAGTGCAGATGGTGGCTTCAGAGTAGGTGGTCTTGGTGCAGATGATTGACCTGAAGGAGGTCAGTCCATGGATATTTTGAGTTGCACTGAACACAATATCTAAAAGGCATTCCTTCTATCACCCTTGTCAGATGGCATGGAACCAATCAGTAGTCCAGAGAAAAGAAGGCCCTGAAGGACGCAAGGCTAAAATCGATCCGAGGATTGCCAGGGTGCAGCTGGAGTCGTCGACCCAGAATGGAGGGAAAATGGGATACGCTTTTGAAAACAATACCAACAGTTAGGAGTTATGTAGGAAGTTGGCTCTGTATGTGCTATTTCAAAGTAAGGAATAGCATGCACAGAGTCCAAGGGTTCTCCTTAGAGGTAAAATAGTGGTAAAAAGAGATAATACTAATGCTCTATTTTGTGGTAGTGTGGTCGAGCAGTAGGCTTATCCAAGGAGTAGTGTTAAGCATTTGTTGTACATACACATAGACAATAAATGAGGTACACACACTCAGAGACAAATCCAGCCAATAGGTTTTGTTATAGAAAAATATCTTTTCTTAGTTTATTTGAAGAACCACAGGTTCAAATTTAACATGTAATATCTTGTTTGAAAGGTATTGCAGGTAAGTACATTAGGAACTTTGAATCATTTCAATTGCATGTATACTTTTCAAGTTATTCACAAATAGCTGTTTTAAAAGTGGACACTTAGTGCAATTTTCACAGTTCCTGGGGGAGGTAAGTTTTTGTTAGTTTTACCAGGTAAGTACGACACTTACAGGGTTCAGTTCTTGGTCCAAGGTAGCCCACCGTTGGGGGTTCAGAGCAACCCCAAAGTTACCACACCAGCAGCTCAGGGCCGGTCAGGTGCAGAGTTCAAAGTGGTGCCCAAAACGCATAGGCTTCAATGGAGAGAAGGGGGTGCCCCGGTTCCGGTCTGCTTGCAGGTAAGTACCCGCGTCTTCGGAGGGCAGACCAGGGGGGTTTTGTAGGGCACCGGGGGGGACACAAGCCCACACAGAAATTTCACCCTCAGCGGCGCGGGGGCGGCCGGGTGCAGTGTTAGAACAAGCGTCGGGTTCGCAATGTAAGTCAATGAGAGATCAAGGGATCTCTTCAGCGCTGCAGGCAGGGAAGGGGGGGCTTCCTCGGGGAAACCTCCACTTGGCCAAGGGAGAGGGACTCCTGGGGGTCACTTCTGCAGTGAAAGTCCGGTCCTTCAGGTCCTGGGGGCTGCGGGTGCAGGGTCTTTTCCAGGCGTCGGGACTTAGGTTTCAGAGAGTCGCGGTCAGGGGAAGCCTCGGGATTCCCTCTGCAGGCGGCGCTGTGGGGGCTCAGGGGGGACAGGTTTTGGTACTCACAGTCGTAGAGTAGTCCGGGGGTCCTCCCCGAGGTGTTGGTTCTCCACCAGCCGAGTCGGGGTCGCCGGGTGCAGTGTTGCAAGTCTCACGCTTCTTGCGGGGAGATTGCAGGGTTCTTTAAAGCTGCTCCTTTGGATAAAGTTGCAGTCTTTTTGGAGCAGGTCCGCTGTCCTCGGGAGTTTCTTGTCGTCGTCGAAGCAGGGAAGTCCTCAGAGGATTCAGAGGTCGCTGGTCCCTTTGGAAGGCGTCGCTGGAGCAGAGTTCTTTGGAAGGCAGGAGACAGGCCGGTGAGTTTCTGGAGCCAAGGCAGTTGTTGTCTTCTGGTCTTCCTCTGCAGGGGTTTTCAGCTAGGCAGTCCTTCTTCTTGTTGTTGCAGGAATCTAATTTCTAGGTTCAGGGAGAGCCCTTAAATACTAAATTTAAGGGCGTGTTTAGGTCTGGGAGGTTAGTAGCCAATGGCTACTAGCCCTGAGGGTGGGTACACCCTCTTTGTGCCTCCTCCCAAGGGGAGGGGGTCACATTCCTATCCCTATTGGGGGAATCCTCCTTCTTCAAGATGGAGGATTTCTAAAAGTCAGAGGCACCTCAGCTCAGGACACCTTAGGGGCTGTCCTGACTGGCCAGTGACTCCTCCTTGTTTTTCTCATTATCTCTCCTGGACTTGCCGCCAAAAGTGGGGGCTGGGTCCAGGAGGCGGGCATCTCCACTAGCTGGAGTGCCCTGGGGCATTGTAACACGAAGCTTGAGCCTTTGAAGCTCACTGCTAGGTGTTACAGTTCCTGCAGGGGGGAGGTGTGAAGCACCTCCACCCAGAGCAGGCTTTGTTTCTGTCCTCAGAGAGCACAAAGGCTCTCACCGCATGAGGTCAGACACTCGTCTCTCAGCAGTAGGCTGGCACAGACCAGTCAGTCCTGCACTGAACAATTGGGTAAAATACAGGGGGTATCTCTAAGATGCCCTCTGTGTGCATTTTTTAATAAATCCAACACTGGCATCAGTGTGGGTTTATTATTCTGAGAAGTTTGATACTAAACTTCCCAGTATTCAGTGTAGCCATTATGGAGCTGTGGAGTTCGTTTTTGACAGACTCCCAGCCCATATACTCTTATGGCTACCCTGCACTTACAATGTCTAAGGTTTTGCTTAGACACTGTAGGGGCATAGTGCTCATGCACATATGCCCTCACCTGTGGTATAGTGCACCCTGCCTTAGGGCTGTAAGGCCTACTAGAGGGGTGACTTACCTATGCCACAGGCAGTGGGAGGTTGGCATGGCACCCTGAGGGGAGTGCCATGTCGACTTAGTCATTTTCTCCCCATCAGCACACACAAGCTGGCAAGCAGTGTGTCTGTGCTGAGTGAGGGGTCCCTAGGGTGGCATAAGACATGTTGCAGCCCTTAGAGACCTTCCCTGGCATCAGGGCCCTTGGTACCAGGGGTACCAGTTACAAGGGACTTACCTAGGTGCCAGGGTTGTGCCAATTGTGGAAACAATGGTACATTTTAGGTGAAAGAACACTGGTGTTGGGGCCTGGTTAGCAGGGTCCCAGCACACTTCTCAGTCAAGTCAGCATCAGTATCAGGCAAAAAGTGGGGGGTAACTGCAACAGGGAGCCATTTCTTTACAAGTTACCTGAGGGAACTGAAAAGAGTACCAATGACTCTCAAACCGGAGCACAAGACTGAACCTAACAGCAGAAAGGAAACAATCAAACAATGGAGTTTATGCTCAAGAGCATTACCAGTAGAAGAGGAGTCACCGACTGTAGGAAGTTGGCTCTGTATACACTATTTCAAAGTAAGGAATAGTATGCACAGAGTCCAAGGGTTCCCCTTAGAGGTAAGATAGTGGCAAAAAGAGATAATACTAATGCTCTATTTTGTGGTAGTGTGGTCGAGCAGTAGGCTTATCAAAGGAGTAGTGGTAAGCATTTGTTGTACACACACAGGCAATAAATGAGGAAAACACACTCAGAGAATTCCAGGCCAATAGGTTTTTGTATAGAAAAATATATTTTCTTAGTTTATTTTAAGAACCACAGGTTCAACTTTTACATGTAATACTTTAAATGAAAGGTATTGCAGGTAGGTACTTTAGGAACTTTAAATTAGCAAAATAGCATATACAGTCTTCACATAAATCACATATAGCTATTTTAAAACTAGAGACAGTGCAATTTAAAACAGTTCCTGGGGGGAGTAAGAGTTTGTTAGTTTTTGCAGGTAAGTAAACCACCTACGGGGTTCAAGTTTGGGTCCAAGGTAGCCCACCGTTGGGGGTTCAGAGCAACCCCAAAGTTACCACACCAGCAGCTTAGGGCCGGTCAGGTGCAGACTTCAAAGTGGTGCCCAAAACACATAGGCTTCAATGGAGAAGGAGGAGCCTCGGTTCCAGTCTGCCAGCAGGTAAGTACACGCGTCTTCGGAGGGCAGACCAGGAGGGTTTTGTAGGGCACCGGGGGGGACACAAGTTAGCACAGAAAGTACACCCTCAGCAGCACGAGGGCGGCCGGGTGCAGTGTGCAAACACACGTCGGGTTTCCAATGGAAATCAATGGGAGACCAAGGGGTCTCTTCAGCGATGCAGACAGGCAAGGGGGGGGGGGGGGGGGGGGGGGGGGCTCCTCGGGGTAGCCACCACCTGGGCAAGGGAGAGGGCCTCCTGGGGGTCACTCCTGCACTGGAGTTCCGATCTTTCATGTCCTGGGGGCTGCGGGTGCAGAGTCTTTACCAGGCGTCGGGATCTGGGAGTCAGGCAGTCGCGGTCAGGGGGAGCCTCGGGATTCCCTCTGCAGGTGTCGCTGTGGGGGCTCAGGGGGGGCAACTCTGGCTACTCACAGTCTCATAGTCCCCGGGGAGTCCTCCCTGAAGTGTTGTTTCTCCACAAGTCGAGCCGGGGGCTTTGGGTGCAGAGAAGCAAGTCTCACGCTTCCGGCGGGAAACGCCGTTGTTTTAAAGTTGCTCCTTTGGAAACAAAGTTGCAGTCTTTGGTGAACAGGGCTGCTGTTCTCGGGAGTTTCTTGGTCCTTCTAGAGCAGGGCAGTCCTCTGAGGATTCAGAGGTCGCTGGTCCCTGGGGAGAGCGTCGCTGGAGCAGTTTCTTCAGAATGGGGGAGACAGGCCGGTAGAGCTGGGGCCAAATCAGTTGGTGTCTCCGTCTTCTCTGCAGGATTTTTCACCTTAGCAGTCCTCTTCTTCTTAGGTTGCAGGAATCTGAGTTCCTAGGTTCTGGGGAGCCCCTAAATACAGAATTTAGGGGTGTGTTTAGGTCAGGGAGGGCAGTAGACAATGGCTACTAGCCCTGAGGGTGGCTACACCCTCTTTGTGCCTCCTCCCAAGGGGAGGGGGTCACATTCCTATCCCTATTGGGGGGATCCTCCATCTGCAAGATGGAGGATTCCTAAAAGTCAGAGTAACTTCAGCTCAGGTTGCCTTAGGGGCTGTCCTGACTGGCCAGTGACTCCTCCTTGTTTTTCTCATTATCTCCTCCGGCCTTGCCGCCAAAAGTGGGGCCGTGGCCGGAGGGGGCGGGCAACTCCACTAGCTGGAATGCCCTGTGGTGCTGTAACAAAGGGGGTGAGCCTTTGAGGCTCACCGCCAGGTGTTACAGCTCCTGCAAGGCGGAGGTGATAAGCATCTCCACCCAGTGCAGGCTTTGTTACTAGCCACAGAGTGACAAAGGCACTCTCCCCATGTGGCCAGAAACATGTCTCGAGTGTGGCAGGCTGCTAAAACCAGTCAGCCTACACGGATAGTTGGTTAAGGTTTCAGGGGCACCTCTAAGATGCCCTCTGGGGTGTATGTTACAATAAAATGTACACTAGCATCAGTGTGCATTTATTGTGTTGAGAAGTTTGATACCAAACTTCCCAGTTTTCAGTGTAGCCATTATGGTGCTGTGGAGTTCGTGTATGAGACTCCCAGACCATATACTCTCATGGCTACCCTGCACTTACAATGTCTAAGGTTTGGCTTAGACACTGTAGGGGCACAGTGCTCATGCACTGGTGCCCTCACGTATGGTATAGTGCACCCTGCCTTAGGGCTGTAAGGCCTGCTAGAGGGGTGACTTATCTATACTGCATAGGCAGTGTGAGGTTGGCATGGCACCCTGAGGGGAGTGCCATGTCGACTTGCTCGTTTTGTCCTCACCAGCACACACAAGCTGGCAAGCAGTGTGTCTGTGCTGAGTGAGGGGTCCCCAGGGTGGCATAAGATATGCTGCAGCCCTTAGAGACCTTCCCTGGCATCAGGGCCCTTGGTACCAGGGGTACCAGTTACAAGGGACTTACCTGGATGCCAGGGTGTGCTAATTGTGTAAACAAAAGTACAGGTTAGGGAAAAAACACTGGTGCTGGGGCCTGGTTAGCAGGCCTCAGCACACTTTCAAATCAAAACATAGCATCAGCAAAGGCAAAAAGTCAGGGGGTAACCATGCCAAGGAGGCATTTCCTTACACCGACCCTCGTTGCTCGAAAGACTTCGTTGAAGCAGAAGTATGAATAGCATGTGTATCTACAGACACAAATGCCACGAACAAATGGTTTTGTTTTGCAACAAGAAACTATTATAGCGTTAAATGTTGCGAATTAACTGTAAGAAGTATACCCTTCTCTGTCAGAGTGGGCATTAAAAATGCAAGAAATTAAAGTATAATAGTAGGAAAACACTCTCTTAGCCTTGAAGAACAAGTTACTTACCTTCAGTAAAACTCTTTCTGGTGGATACTCGAACTGTAGATTCTTCACCTTGTGAATAACTCCAGGCGCCACCCTGGATCCTTAAAGGCAAGGCAGTACTCATGCCAGTAGGTAGTGGTGTGTGGTTCTGTGCCAAATAGTTTCATTTCACCTATGATGAATGGAGCAGCATATAAGCGGCACCCATGAGCACGGACATTAGCTTCTTTGAAAAGCTTGTTCACGCACTCAGACACAAATCCCATCAGCAACTTGAAAAGACTAGTGTGCATTGTCCCACACTGGGCCATTTTAGATTGAAAAGGAGAAAGAAGACCATTCCACAGGACAGGGCGGTGACGAAGCTGCGGTTAGTTAAGAGTATCAACCAGAAAGTGCAACAAGCTGATATCAGAACACAGCAGCACAATGTATGACACCTCTTGAATGAAAACTGCAAAACAGAACTGGGTACATGACACATTTGGGCCTTGCAGGCACATTGCATCTCAGTTAGAAAACAGAGAAAAGTTACACACTGAAAGGTTTTAGACTGTACAATGACTCCTAAATGTATTCAACCACTCGAATCTCTGAATAATGTCCGGTCTTGTTCTCAGTGAGATTCTTGATGTCACCATTGCCTCCAATCATGAAGGAAAAATTGACCAACTCAATCTAAGTGCTGGGGCGTTCTGTGTCTAGGTTGATGTCTGAATGAGCGGGTGTGGGTAAATAGTCATTCTAGTTACAGAAATGTTTGAGAGAGCCAATTAAGTTTTAAACACAAGAGATGCTATACTGTGCTTGATGCATGTGAATTCATAATATTTTTCCCACAACAAAAGACAGGTTTCTCTGTCTGAAAATACACAATTTTAGATCAATGTCACAGACTACATATAAACAAGCCAAGCAGCAGACTTACTTTTAAAATTCCTGCATGGCTGAGGAGCAGGTTTGAGGTTTTGAGATCTCTATGGAGGATCCAGTTGTCATGAAGATGTTTAACCCCTCGCAATAGCTGAATCATCAGTGTCTTCACTTCACCTGATTGGGTAGACCATAACAAAACATACATTATCTTTAGAGAGGAAGTGGGAAATAATACTGAGAAATTACACTACATGCGTTAATAGTCCGAAGAGATTTAGTTGCTGGAATGGGTGCATTTATACAACACTAAAACTTCTCTGCAGCATCTCAGCACTTTGTTAACAGTGGCTTCCCAACAGTGTTGATTGGTGGTGGGTCAAGGAAGGAGTAGCAGGTGTGGGTTAAATGAATTATGTGATGGTAAGCAAGGTGGTTGTTTTAACTTGGAAGTCCATTTCGATACAGACTTGCATCTTGTACTTAAAATATAGGTCCCTATTAAAGAGACGTTCAATCTGGTCAACAAGTTGGGTGTCTGTAAATTGGAAGTTCTTTTCGATACAGACAAGCATTTTGTGCTTAAAATATAGGTCACTGTTAAAGACACATTCAATCACCAATGCATCCTATTCCACTCCTCACTGATTCGTCTTTGACAACTTCAGCAGTACTGAAGCAGACCAGCCAAAATAAGGGGCAGAGGCCCCCATAAACATCTTCACCACAGTCTAATGGTGTCTTACAAGCCTGCTCGGACCTAATGGCTCCCACCCAAAAGACTCCATCAACCAATCAAAATATTAACTTTTTTTTTTTTTTTTTTTTAAGAAGAGAGGCATATGCGTACAAGACTGCTTCATACACTGAAATGTACCTCACTCCGTTAAAATAGACATTACGATATAGCTGAAATGCCTATTGCTGCAGTCATATGGCTGGTTTGCAACCTACTTGTAAGCAAGGGCAATATCAATTGAGCTTGTGAAAATCACACTAACCATGCTTCTTTAACACCCACTTCATTGCCTCCAGCATCCCTCCCTTTTGAGCATACAGCAAGGCCGGTTTACAAAGCTGAGGCTCAAAGCCATAATATTGTCTACTAGAAGATTTGCAGCAGTGTTTCAAAGTGGATCTTCAAGTTAAAGTATCAGGCTGAATTTTAAAGTTTTGTGTTAACCAAAACCTTTTGGTTTAACCAGCTCTACATGTATAATCCTATTCAGCTACCCCAACAAAGTTTCGCAACAAACATGACAAAATAAGCATTGACAAAGCCAAAAGTCTGGTGACCAGTGCCAGACATATGTTTTACCAATGCAGGTATTGAGCTGTGGTGGTTAATAATCTCCTTCATGTGCTGCAGAAACTATGTTTTGTGTTTATATGACACTCATTTTTTAAATTAACTGTTACATCATTGATTTTATAATGTTAGGAATAATTCAATTAACTTTGCTTACATGTATTTTAACACATTGGCCTACTTTCAGCTACTTAAAGTGAACGTTTTCAAATGATTAGAAGAGTAGGATATCATAAAGAACTCAGGACATGTATCGATAAAAACAAGTCTTACTATTTGTAACAAGCAAATTTACTATTTTTTAAGATGAAATGCCATTCACATTTTAATGCCCTTCAAAAGTTGAAACCGGGATTCCAGTTTAGTCACTACTAAAGGTTCCTTAAACTATGCTAGTGCTTTCAATAGTCTGCTACAATACCTTAAACCGTTACTAGATATGTCACATACATGAGATATATGCATCACAGTGGTGGGTATATGGTAGGGTAAGTGGGTGTGTAGATATGATATAGTAGGTAAGGACTATGGTTACTGTAGGTAAGGGAGTATGTGTATGGGAGTTTGGTATGGTGTATTTAGCAGGCAAGTATGAATGGTAGGTCAGAAGGTCTGTTTAGTAGGCAGGCATGTCAGGTTAGGTATGATACGTAGTTAAGGTATGGTAGGTTAGGTAATTAAAACTTAGGTTTTGTAATAGGTATTGTCGAAAATATTGTAGGTATGTTTGGTAGGAAAGTATTATAGGTTGAATATCCTAAGTGGGAACATAAGGTTTGGCAGGTAAAGTAGGGCAAACGTGGGAAGGTAGACAATGTAGGTAGGGGTGTGGTAAACATGACTGGTTAAATGAGACTGGTATGGTAAGGATGTCAAGTTAGAATGGTAATTTGCGTATGGTAGGTTGAGTTTGGGAGTTATTGTTTGCAACATGCACAAAACACCCATTCTCAATTTGCACTTAAAAAAAAAAGAAGATAAATCAAGCGAAAATTTAACAGCAGGCCACTCGAGTTATGCTGTGCAGTGTTTGCATTACATTCTTTAACTGTTGAACTGAAGTAGCTTTAAATGCCCGAGTAACAGCCAGCATTCAGCTGTTTTTTCAGTGAATATGTGTATATATTTTTATAATGCAGTTTATACCAATTGAGATTATCCACAGGCAGGTAATGCAAGTAATGCAAATGAGGGTTTACACAAAAACATTCAAAAACAGGATTGCTGATTTGCAAACAGAAGCACATGGAGAACTTTTGTTTTAATGTATAGTAATCTGCTTGCGGCTTGACATCTGTAACTTGACCACAGCAACGTAAACAATTGTGTATTTTATTAATATTTTTTCCCCAAAGATCACATTACTTAGCTTCAGTAACACTCTTTATGGTGGATACTCTTAAGTGCGGTTTCCTCACCTTATGAATGCCTCGGACTGCGCCATCGAAACAGCAGGACCTGAGAGGGGAGGGCCTACTTCTGTGCACTGCAGGATGTCAACTGCACCCTACTGCCCTGCAGTACCTACCACATCGACCTAGCCATGTTTCCACGACACATACTACACCAAACAAGTAGACAGAGGACTTTGAGTGGCGTGCAGAGTTCACTAGGCCTAAAAGGAACACCAGTGAAAGACTGTGCCGACCTCCTGGCCTCCACTCTTCATTCCAGTTAGTGCTATACACTTAGGATACGGAGCTGTACATCGCCCCCAGCGCAGGGAAGGTCCCTCAACAGGGGCACCTACCTTGGAACTCCCCCTTTTACCTGCTCAGTAGCAGCATACAAGGCCACAGCAAGGTCTTGCCCAGTTCCTCCAACACTGAGGAAAGCTTCACTACAGTGACCCACTAAGCAGAACACAAGAACTCAGGCCCCCACAATTAATACATATTGCCCAGCGTAATACTCCGGGGGAGCAGTCGATCTCTCACACAACTCCCTGACAGGATTGATTACCACCAACTGCTCCTCCTCCTCTACTGGAACTGCAGAGACGCACATCTTCATTTTACTTTGCCAGTGGTGCCTTGGAAGGTTAAAAAAAGGTGCATTAGCAAGGGACTTCTCTGCCACAGCCCCCCCATGCGCTGATGCCTGCCCACCCACCTAGACTGGGGCAGGAAAGGTCTGCTTCCTCCTCCCCAACTTTTGGGGGCCTACAGTTTCTTCAGAACCCAAAGCATCCATGTGGCATTGACCACAGAGAGAAGGACTAAGGAGCCTACATCTTCAGCACATTATCTCAGGGGATGGGGGTGGTTTAGCTCATGCTACTCTCCACCCTCATATACATGACAGTAGCAAAAAACAAGAGACCAGTCCGTTCAAGAGAAGCTGACCCACTCCACACCGACTCAAACCAAGGAAGCCGGATCTTTGCTGCATCTGCTCATACAAGATGCCCAGAAGGGCTCACTGAATCCCACCTAGCTTCTTGACCTCCCTACTCGATTACTTGAAAACTCCAGGACCTCCGAAAAGACGTATCCCAAGAATGACGTGGCCTCCGTATGGATCTGACCTTAATAGGCGAGAGGGTTTCTGGCCTGGAAGAGAATGAGACTGCTCGAGACAAAGCTACTCCTTCAAGAAATTCTGCTTCTTCATGAACAACAAGACATTCTACAGGCCCAAGCGGAGGATATACAGAACAGGTCCCACCAAAACAACATTCGTATTAGGGGGCCCACTCCGGTGCAGAAGTGTAAGGAAATGCCTCCTTGGCATGGTTACCCCCTGACTTTTTGCCTTTGCTGATGCTATGTTTTGAATTGAAAGTGTGCTGAGGCCTGCTAACCAGGCCCCAGCACCTGTGTTCTTTCCTTAACCTGTACTTTTGTTTTCACAATTGGCACACCCTGGCATCCAGGGCCCTGATGCCAGGGAAGGTCTCTAAGGGCTGCAGCATATCTTATGCCACCCTGGGGACCCCTCACTCAGCACAGAGAAACTGCTTGCCATCTTGTGTGTGCTGGTGAGGACAAAACGAGTAAGTCGACATGGCACTCCCCTCAGGGTGCCATGCCAACCTCACACTGCCTATGCAGTATAGATAAGTCACCCCTCTAGCAGGCCTTACAGCCCTAAGGCAGGGTGCACTATACCATAGGTGAGGGCACCAGTGCATGAGCACTGTGCCCCTACAGTGTCAAAGCAAAACCTTAGACATTGTAAGTGCAGGGTAGCCATAAGAGTATATGGTCTAGGAGTTTGTCAAACACGGACTCCACAGCACCATAATGGCGACACTGAAAACCGGGAAGTTTGGTATCAAACTTCTCAGCACAATAAATGCACACTGATGCCAGTGTACATTTTATTGTAAAATACACCCCAGAGGGCACCTTAGAGGTGCCCCCTGAAACCTTAACCAACTACCCGTGTAGGCTGACTGGTTTTAGCAGCCTGCCACACTCGAGACATGTTGCTGGCCACATGGGGAGAGTGCCTTTGTCACTCTGTGGCTAGTAACAAAGCCTGCACTGGGTGGAAATGCTATCACCTCCCCCAGGCAGGAGCTGTAACACCTGGCGGTGAGCCTCAAAGGCTCACCCCCTTTGTTCCAGCACCACAGGGCACTCCAGCTAGTGGAGATGCCCGCCCCCTCCGGCCACGGCCCCACTTTTGGCGGCAAGGCCGGAGGAAATAATGAGAATAACAAGGAGGAGTCACTATCCAGTCAGGACAGCCCCTAAGGTGTCCTGAGCTGAGGTGACTAACTTTTAGAAATCAATAGGGATAGGAATGAGACCCCCTCCCCTTGGGAGGAGGCACAAAGAGGGTGTACCCACCCTCAGGGCTAGTAGCCATTGGCTACTAACCCCCCGACCTAAACACGCCCTTAAATTTAGTATTTAAGGGCTTCCCAGAACCTAGGAACTCAGATTCCTGCAACCTAAGAAGAAGAGGACTGCTGAGCTGAAAATCCCTGCAGAGAAGACGGAGACACCAACTGCCTTGGCCCCAGCTCTACCGGCCGGTCTCCCCCCTTCGGAAGAAAACTGCTCCAGCGACGCTTTCCCCAGGACCAGCGACCTCTGAATCCTCAGAGGACTGCCCTGCTCTAAAAGGACCAAGAAACTCCAGAGAACAGCGGCCCTGTTCAACAAAGACTGCAACTTTGTTTCCAGAGGAGCAGCTTTAAAGACCCCTGCAATTCCCGCCAGAAGCGTGAGACTTGCAACACTGCACCCGGCGACCCCGACTCGACTGGTGAAGAACCAACGCTACAGGGAGGACCCCCAGGCGACTCCAAGACTGTGAGTAACCAAAGTTGTCCCCCCTGAGTCCCCACAGCGACGTCTGCAGAGGGAATCCCGAGGCTCCCCCTGACCGCGACTGTCTGATTCCCAGATCCCGACACCTGGAAAAGACCCTGCACCCGCAGCCCCCAGGACCTGAAAGATCGGAACTCCAGTGCAGGAGTGACCCCCAGGAGGCCCTCTCCCTTGCCCAGGTGGTGGCTACCCAGAGGAGCCCCCCCCCCTTGCCTGCCTGCACCGCTGAAGAGCCCCTTTGGTCTCCCATTGATTCCTATTACAAACCCGACGCTTGTTTGCACACTGCACCCGGCCGCCCCCGCGCTGCTGAGGGTGTACTTTCTGTGTGTACTTGTGTCCCCCCCAGGTGCCCTACAAAACCCCCCTGGTCTGCCCTCTGAAGACGCGGGTACTTACCTACTGGCAGACTGGAACCGGGGCACCCCCTTCTCCATTGAAGCCTATGTGTTTTGGGCACCACTTTGAACTCTGCACCTGACCAGCCCTGAGCTGCTGGTGTGGTGACTTTGGGGTTGCTTTGAACCCCCAGCGGTGGGCTACCTTGGACCCCAATTTGAACCCCGTAGGTGGTTTACTTACCTGCAAGAACTAACAATAACTTACCTCCCCTAGGAACTGTGAAAATTGCACTGTGTCCACTTTTAAAATAGCTATATGTGTTTTATGTAAAAAGTATATATGCTATTGTGTTTATTCAAAGTTCCTAAAGTACTTACCTGCAATACCTTTCAAATGAGATATTACATGTAGAATTTGAACCTGTGGTTCTTAAAATAAACTAAGAAAATATATTTTTCTATAACAAAAACCTATTGTCCTGGAATTGTCTCCGAGTGTGTGTTCCTCATTTATTGCCTGTGTGTATGTACAACAAATGCTTAACACTACTCCTTTGATAAGCCTACTGCTTGACCACACTACCACAAAATACAGCATTAGTATTATCTCTTTTTGCCACTATCTTACCTCTAAGGGGAACCCTTGGACTCTGTGCATACTATTCCTTACTTTGAAATAGTGCATACAGAGCCAACTTCCTACATTGGTGGATCAGCGGTGGGGTACAAGACTTTGCATTTGCTGGACTACTCAGCCAATACCTGATCACACGACAAATTCCAAAAATTGTCATTAGAAATTGATTTTTGCAATTTGAGCTATTTTTCTAAATTCTTAAAAGTCCTGCTAGGGCCTTGTGTAAGTCCCTGTTTAGCATTTCTTTTTGAGTTTAAAAGTTTTGTGAAAGTTTGAATTAGAACCTAGAACTAGTTTTAGATTCTTAAAAAGTATTCCAACTTTTAGAAGCATAATGTCTAGTGCAGAGATGAATGTGGAGGAACTCAACCTCACACCTTACCTCCATCTTAAGATGAGGGAGCTAAGGTCACTCTGCAAAATAAAGAAAATCACAATGGGCTCCAGACCTTCCAAACTACAGCTCCAGGAGCTTTTGGCAGAGTTTGAAAAAGCCAACCCCTCTGAGGATGGCAACACAGAGGATGAAGATAGTGTCTTGGAGGAGAACTCCCCCCTCTCCAGTCCTACTTAGGGAGAACAGGGCCACTCAAGCCCTGTCTCCAATATACTAGTCAGAGATGCTGTTTCCCTCACAGGAGGGACCAGCACCTCTGAAATTACTGAGGATAACTCCAGTGAAGAGGACATCCAGTTAGCCAGGATGGCCAAAAGATTGGCTTTGGAAAGACAGATCCTAGCCATAGAAAGGGAAAGACAAGAGATGGGCCTAGGTCCCATCAATGGTGGCAGCAACATAACTAGGGTCAGAGATTCTCCTGACATGTTGAAAATCCCTAAAGGGATTGTAACTAAATATGAAGATGGTGATGACATCACCAAATGGTTCACAGCTTTTGAGAGGGCTTGTGTAACCAGAAAAGAGAACAAATCTCCCTGGGGTGCTCTCCTTTGGGAAATGTTCAGTGGAAAGTGTGGGGATAGACTCCTCACACTCTGGAAAAGATGCAGAATCTTATGACCTCATGAAGGGAACCCTGATTGAGGGCTTTGGATTCTCCACTGAGTATAGAATTAGATTCAGGGGGGCTCAAAAAACCTCGAGCCAGACCTGGGTTGATTTTGTGGACTACTCAGTGAAAACACTGGATGGTTGGATTCAAGGCAGTGGTGTTAATAATTATGATGGGCTGTACAATTTATTTGTGAAAGAACACCTATTAAGTAATGTAGGAAGTTGGCTCTGTATGCACTATTTCAAAGTAAGGAATAGTATGCACAGAGTCCAAGGGTTCCCCTTAGAGGAAAGATAGTGGCAAAAAGAGATAATACTAATGCTGTATTTTGTGGTAGTGTGGTCGAGCAGTAGGCTTATCAAAGGAGTAGTGTTAAGCAATTTGTTGTACATACACACAGGCAATAATGAGGAACACACTTAGAGACAATTCCAGGCCAATAGGTTTTTCTTATGGAAAAATATATTTTCTTAGTTTATTTTAAGAACCACAGGTATGAGATATTACATGTAGAATTTGAAAGGTATTGGAGGTAGGTACTTTAGGAACTTTGAATAATCACAATAGCATATATACTTTTTACATAAAACACATATAGCTATTTCAAAAGTGGACACTTCATGCAATTTTCAACAGTTCCTGGGGGAGGTAAGTTATTGTTAGTTCTTGCAGGTAAGTAAACCACCTACGGGGTTCAAGTTTGGGTCCAAGGTAGCCCACCGTTGGGGGTTCAGAGCAACCCCAAAGTTACCACACCAGCAGCTCAGGGCCGGTCAGGTGCAGAGTTCAAAGTGGTGCCCAAAACGCATATGCTTCAATGGAGAAGGGGGTGCCCCGGTTCCAGTCTGCCAGCAGGTAAGTACCCGCGTCTTTGGAGGGCAGACCAGGGGGGTTTTGTAGGGCACTGGGGGGGGGGGGGGGGGACGGGGGACGACAAGTCAGCACAAAAAGTACACCCTCAGCAGCACGGGGCGGCCGGGTGCAGTGTGCAAACACACGTCGGGTTTTCAATAGGTTTCAATGAGAGACCAAGGGGTCTCTTCAGCGATGCAGGCAGGGGGGGGGGGGGGGGGGGGTGGGGGGGGGGGGGGCTCCTCGGGGTAGCCACAACCTGGGCAAGGGAGAGGGCCTCCTGGGGGTCACTCCTGCACTGGAGTTCCGATCCTTCAGTTCCTGGGGGCTGCGGGTGCAGGGTCTTTTCCAGGCGTCAGGATTTTAGAGTCAGGCAGTTGCGGTCAGGGGGAGCCTCGGGATTCCCTCTGCAGGCGTAGCTGTGGGGGGCTCTGGGGGGACAACTCTGGTTACTCACAGTCCTCGGAGTCGCCGTGGGGTCCTCCTTGTAGCGTTGTTTATCCACCAGTCGAGTCGGGGTCGCCGAGTGCAGTGTTGCAAGTCTCACGCTTCTTGCGGGGATTGCAGGGGTCTTTAAATCTGCTCCTCTGGAAACAAAGTTGCAGTCTTTGTTGAACAGGCTGCTGTTCTCTGGAGTTTCTTGGTCTTTTGGAAGCAGGGCAGTCCTCTGAGGATTCAGAGGTCGCTGGTCCTGGGGAAAGCGTCGCTGGAGCAGTTTTCTTCTGAAGGAGGGTAAAGGCCGGTAGGGCTGGGGCCAAAGCAGTTGGTGTCTCCGTCTTCTCTGCAGGGGTTTTCAGCTCAGCAGTCCTCTTCTCCGTAAGTTGCAGGAATCTGATTTCCTAGGTTCAGGGGAGCCCCTAAATACAGGATTTAGGGGTGTGTTTAGGTCAGGGAGGGCAGTAGCCAATGGCTACTAGCCCTGAGGGTGGCTACACCCTCTTTGTGCCTCCTCCCAAGGGGGAGGGTGTCACATTCCTATCCCTATTGGGGGGTATCCTCCATCTGCAAGATGGAGGATTCCTAAAAGTCAGAGTCACTTCAGCTCAGGTTGGCCTTAGGGCTGTCCTGACTGGCCAGTGACGACTCCTTGTTTTTCTCATTAATCTCCTCCGGCCTTGCCGCCAAAAGTGGGGCCGTGGCCGGAGGGGGCGGGCAACTCCACTAGCTGGAATGCCCTGTGGTGCTGGAACAAAGGGGGTGAGCCTTTGAGGCTCACAGCCAGGTGTTACAGCTCCTGCATGGGGGAGGTGATAGCATCTCCACCCAGTGCAGGCTTTGTTACTAGCCACAGAGTGACAAAGGCACTCTCCCCATGGGGCCAGCAGCATGTCTCGAGTGTGGCAGGCTGCTAAAACCAGTCAGCCTACACAGGTAGTTGGTTAAGGTTTCAGGGGGCACCTCTAAGGTGCCCTTTGGGGTGTATTTCACAATAAAATGTACACTGGCATCAGTGTGCATTTATTGTGCTGAGAAGTTTGATACCAAACTTCCCAGTTTTCAGTGCAGCCATTATGGTGCTGTGGAGTTCGTGTTTGACAGACTCCCAGACCATATACTCTTATGGCTACCCTGCACTTACAATGTCTAAGGTTTGGCTTAGACACTGTAGGGGCACAGTGCTCATGCACTGGTGCCCTCACCTATGGTATAGTGCACCCTGCCTTAGGGCTGTAAGGCCTGCTAGAGGGGTGACTTATCTATACTGCATAGGCAGTGTGAGGTTGGCATGGCACCCTGAGGGGAGTGCCATGTCGACTGTAAGGAAATGCCTCCTTGGCATGGTTACCCCCTGACTTTTTGCCTTTACTGATGCTATGTTTTGAATTGAAAGTGTGCTGAGGCCTGCTAACCAGGCCCCAGCACCAGTGTTCTTTCCCTAACCTGTACTTTTGATTCCACAATTGGCACACCCTGGCATCCAGATAAGTCCCTTGTAACTGGTACCTCTGGTACCAAGGGCCCTGATGCCAGGGAAGGTCTCTAAGGGCTGGAGCATGTATTATGCCACCCTAGAGACCCCTCACCCAGCACAGACACACTGCTTACCAGCTTGTGTGTGCTAGTGAGAACAAAATGAGTAAGTCGACATGGCACTCCCCTCAGGGTGCCATGCCAGCCTCTCACTGCCTATGCAGTATAGGTAAGACACCCCTCTAGCAGGCCTTACAGCCCTAAGGCAGGGTGCACTATACCATAGGTGAGGGTACCAGTGCATGAGCACTGTGCCCCTACAGTGTCTAAGCAAAACCTTAGACATTGTAAGTGCAGGGTAGCCATAAGAGTATATGGTCTGGGAGTCTGTTTTACACGAACTCCACAGCACCATAATGGCTACACTGAAAACTGGGAAGTTTGGTATCAAACTTCTCAGCACAATAAATGCACACTGATGCCAGTGTACATTTTATTGTAAAATACACCACAGAGGGCACCTTAGAGGTGCCCCCTGAAACTTCACCGACTATCTGTGTAGGCTGACTGGTTCCAGCAGCCTGCCACACTAGAGACATGTTGCTGGCCCCATGGGGAGAGTGCCTTTGTCACTCTGAGGCCAGTAACAAAGCCTGCACTGGGTGGAGATGCTAACACCTCCCCCAGGCAGGAGCTGTAACACCTGGCGGTGAGCCTCAAAGGCTCACCCCTTTGTCACAGCACCGCAGGACACTCCAGCTAGTGGAGTTGCCCGCCCCCTCCGGCCCCGGCCCCCACTTTTGGCGGCAAAGCCGGAGAAAATAATGAGAATAACAAGGAGGAGTCACTGGCCAGTCAGGACAGCCCCTAAGGTGTCCTGAGCTGAGGTGACTAACTTTTAGAAATCCTCCATCTTGCAGATGGAGGATTCCCCCAATAGGATTAGGGATGTGACCCCCTCCCCTTGGGAGGGGGCACAAAGAGGGTGTACTCACCCTCAGGGCTAGAAGCCATTGGCTAGTAACCCCCCAGACCTAAACACGCCCTTAAATTTAGTATTTAAGGGCTCTCCCTGAACCTAGAAACTAGATTCCTGCAACAACAAGAAGAAGGACTGCCTAGCTGAAAACCCCTGCAGAGGAAGACCAGAAGACAACAACTGCCTTGGCTCCAGAAACTCACCGGCCTGTCTCCTGCCTTCCAAAGAACTCTGCTCCAGCGACGCCTTCCAAAGGGACCAGCGACCTCTGAATCCTCTGAGGACTGCCCTGCTTCGACGACGACAAGAAACTCCAAAGGAGCAGCTTTAAAGAACCCTGCAATCTCCCCGCAAGAAGCGTGAGACTTGCAACACTGCACCCGGCGACCCCGACTCGGCTGGTGGAGAACCAACACCTCAGGGAGGACCCCCGGACTACTCTACGACTGTGAGTACCTAAACCTGTCCCCCCTGAGCCCCCACAGCGCCGCCTGCAGAGGGAATCCCGAGGCTTCCCCTGACCGCGACTCTCTGAAACCTGTCCCGACGCCTGGAAAAGACCCTGCACCCGCAGCCCCCAGGACCTGAAGGACCGGACTTTCACTGCAGAAGTGACCCCCAGGAGTCCCTCTCCCTTGCCCAAGTGGAGGTTTCCCCGAGGAAGCCCCCCCTTGCCTGCCTGCAGCGCTGAAGAGATCCCTTGATCTCTCATTGACTTCCATTGCGAACCCGACGCTTGTTCTAACTCTGCACCCGGCCGCCCCCGCGCCGCTGAGGGTGAAATTTCTGTGTGGGCTTGTGTCCCCCCCGGTGCCCTACAAAACCCCCCTGGTCTGCCCTCCGAAGACGCGGGTACTTACCTGCTGGCAGACTGGAACCGGGGCACCCCCTTCCCTCTATTGAAGCCTATGCGTTTTGGGCACCACTTTGAACTCTGCACCTGACCGGCCCTGAGCTGCTGGTGTGGTAACTTTGGGGTTGCTCTGAACCCCCAACGGTGGGCTACCTTGGACCAAGAACTGAACCCTGTAAGTGTCTTACTTACCTGGAAAAACTAACAAAAACTTACCTCCCCCAGGAACTGTGAAAATTGCACTGTGTCCACTTTTAAAATAGCTATTTGTGAATAACTTGAAAAGTATACATGCAATTGAAATGATTCAAAGTTCCTAATGTACTTACCTGCAATACCTTTCAAACAAGATATTACATGTTAAATTTGAACCTGTGGTTCTTAAAATAAACTAAGAAAAGATATTTTTCTATACAAAACCTATTGGCTGGATTTGTCTCTGAGAGTGTGTACCTCATTTATTGTCTATGTGTATGTACAACAAATGCTTAACACTACTCCTTGGATAAGCCTACTGCTCGACCACACTACCACAAAATAGAGCATTAGTATTATCTCTTTTTACCACTATTTTACCTCTAAGGGAAACCCTTGGACTCTGTGCATGCTATTCCTTACTTTGAAATAGCACATACAGAGCCAACTTCCTACATTGGTGGATCAGCGGTGGGGTACAAGACTTTGCATTTGCTGGACTTCTCAGCCAATACCTGATCACACGACAAATTCCAAAATTGTCATTAGAAATTGATTTTTGCAATTTGAAAAGTTTTCTAAATTCTTTAAAGTCCTGCTAGGGCCTTGTGTTAGTCCCTGTTAGCATTTCTTTTAGAGTTTAAAAGTTTGTAAAAGTTTGAATTAGATTCTAGAACCAGTTTAGTGTCTTAAAAAGTATTCCAACTTTTAGAAGCATAATGTCTAGCACAGATGTGAATGTGGTGGAACTCGACACCACACCTTACCTCCATCTCCAGATGAGAGAGCTAAGGTCACTCTGTAACATAAGAAAAATAACAATGGGCTCCAGACCTACCAAAGCACAGCTCCAGGAGCTGTTGGCAGAGTATGATAGAGCCAACCCCTCTGTGGATAACACAGAGGAAGATGATAGTGAACTGGAGGAAGAATCCCCTCCACCAGTCCTATCTAGGAAGAACAGGGCTTCTCAAGCCCTGTGTAGGAAGTTGGCTCTGTATGTGCTATTTCAAAGTAAGGAATAGCATGCACAGAGTCCAAGGGTTCCCCTTAGAGGTAAAATAGTGGTAAAAAGAGATAATACTAATGCTCTATTTTGTGGTAGTGTGGTCGAGCAGTAGGCTTATCCAAGGAGTAGTGTTAAGCATTTGTTGTACATACACATAGACAATAAATGAGGTACACACACTCAGAGACAAATCCAGCCAATAGGTTTTTGTATAGGAAAATATCTTTTCTTAGTTTATTTTAAGAACCACAGGTTCAAATTCTACATGTAATATCTCATTCGAAAGGTATTGCAGGTAAGTACTTTAGGAACTTTAAATCATAAAAATGGCATGTATACTTTTCAAGTTATTGACAAATACCTGTTTTAAAAGTGGACACTTAGTGCAATTTTCACAGTTCCTAGGGGAGGTAAGTTTTTGTTAGGTTTACCAGGTAAGTAAGACATTTACAGGGTTCAGTTCTTGGTCCAAGGTAGCCCACCGTTGGGGGTTCAGAGCAACCCCAAAGTCACCACACCAGCAGCTCAGGGCCGGTCAGGTGCAGAGTTCAAAGTGGTGCCCAAAACACATAGGCTAGAATGGAGAGAAGGGGGTGCCCCGGTTCCGGTCTGCTTGCAGGTAAGTACCCGCGTCTTCGGAGGGCAGACCAGGGGGGTTTTGTAGGGCACCGGGGGGGACACAAGCCCACACAGAAATTTCACCCTCAGCAACGCGGGGGCGGCCGGGTGCAGTGTAGAAACAGGCGTCGGGTTCGCAATGTTAGTCTATGAGAGATCTCGGGATCTCTTCAGCGCTGCAGGCAGGCAAGGGGGGGATTCCTCGGGGAAACCTCCACTTGGGCAAGGGAGAGGGACTCCTGGGGGTCACTTCTCCAGTGAAAGTCCGGTCCTTCAGGTCCTGGGGGCTGCGGGTGCAGGGTCTCTCCCAGGCGTCGGGACTTTGGATTCAAAGAGTCGCGGTCAGGGGAAGCCTCGGGATTCCCTCTGCAGGCGGCGCTGTGGGGGCTCAGGGGGGACAGGTTTTGGTACTCACAGTATCAGAGTAGTCCTGGGGTCCCTCCTGAGGGGTTGGATCTCCACCAGCCGAGTCGGGGTCGCCGGGTGCAGTGTTGCAAGTCTCACGCTTCTTGCGGGGAGCTTGCAGGGTTCTTTCAAGGCTGCTGGAAACAAAGTTGCAGCCTTTCTTGGAGCAGGTCCGCTGTCCTCGGGAGTTTCTTGTCTTTTCGAAGCAGGGGCAGTCCTCAGAGGATGTCGAGGTCGCTGGTCCCTTTGGAAGGCGTCGCTGGAGCAGGATCTTTGGAAGGCAGGAGACAGGCCGGTGAGTTTCTGGAGCCAAGGCAGTTGTCGTCTTCTGGTCTTCCTCTGCAGGGGTTTTCAGCTAGGCAGTCCTTCTTCTTGTAGTTGCAGGAATCTAATTTTCTAGGGTTCAGGGTAGCCCTTAAATACTAAATTTAAGGGCGTGTTTAGGTCTGGGGGGTTAGTAGCCAATGGCTACTAGCCCTGAGGGTGGGTACACCCTCTTTGTGCCTCCTCCCAAGGGGAGGGGGTCACAATCCTAACCCTATTGGGGGAATCCTCCATCTGCAAGATGGAGGATTTCTAAAAGTTAGAGTCACTTCAGCTCAGGACACCTTAGGGGCTGTCCTGACTGGCCAGTGACTCCTCCTTGTTGCTTTCTTTGTTCCCTCCAGCCTTGCCGCCAAAAGTGGGGGCCGTGGCCGGAGGGGGCGGGCAACTCCACTAAGCTGGAGTGCCCTGCTGGGCTGTGACAAAGGGGTGAGCCTTTGAGGCTCACCGCCAGGTGTCACAGCTCCTGCCTGGGGGAGGTGTTAGCATCTCCACCCAGTGCAGGCTTTGTTACTGGCCTCAGAGTGACAAAGGCACTCTCCCCATGGGGCCAGCAACATGTCTCTGGTGTGGCAGGCTGCTGGAACTAGTCAGCCTACACAGACAGTCGGTTAAGTTTCAGGGGGCACCTCTAAGGTGCCCTCTGTGGTGTATTTTACAATAAAATGTACACTGGCATCAGTGTGCATTTATTGTGCTGAGAAGTTTGATACCAAACTTCCCAGTTTTCAGTGTAGCCATTATGGTGCTGTGGAGTTCGTGTTTGACAGACTCCCAGACCATATACTCTTATGGCTACCCTGCACTTACAATGTCTAAGGTTTTGTTTAGACACTGTAGGGGTACCATGCTCATGCACTGGTACCCTCACCTATGGTATAGTGCACCCTGCCTTAGGGCTGTAAGGCCTGCTAGAGGGGTGTCTTACCTATACTGCATAGGCAGTGAGAGGCTGGCATGGCACCCTGAGGGGAGTGCCATGTCGACTTACTCGTTTTGTCCTCACTAGCACACACAAGCTGGCAAGCAGTGTGTCTGTGCTGAGTGAGAGGTCTCCAGGGTGGCATAAGACATGCTGCAACCCTTAGAGGCCTTCCTTGGCATCAGGGCCCTTGGTACTAGAAGTACCAGTTACAAGGGACTTATCTGGATGCCAGGGTCTGCCAATTGTGGATACAAAAGTACAGGTTAGGGAAAGAACACTGGTGCTGGGGCCTGGTTAGCAGGCCTCAGCACACTTTCAATTGTAAACATAGCATCAGCAAAGGCAAAAAGTCAGGGGGCAACCATGCCAAGGAGGCATTTCCTTACACAACCCCCCCCCCCAAACGAAAGAGGATGAGTGTAAGGAAATGCCTCCTTGGCATGGTTGCCCCCTGACTTTTTGCCTTTGCTGATGCTATGTTTACAATTGAAAGTGTGCTGAGGCCTGCTAACCAGGCCCCAGCACCAGTGTTCTTTCCCTAACCTGTACTTTTGTATCCACAATTGGCAGACCCTGGCATCCAGATAAGTCCCTTGTAACTGGTACTTCTAGTACCAAGGGCCCTGATGCCAAGGAAGGTCTCTAAGGGCTGCAGCATGTCTTATGCCACCCTGGAGACCTCTCAATCAGCACAGACACACTGCTTGCCAGCTTGTGTGTGCTAGTGAGGACAAAACGAGTAAGTCGACATGGCACTCCCCTCAGGGTGCCATGCCAGCCTCTCACTGCCTATGCAGTATAGGTAAGACACCCCTCTAGCAGGCCTTACAGCCCTAAGGCAGGGTGCACTATACCATAGGTGAGGGTACCAGTGCATGAGCATGGTACCCCTACAGTGTCTAAACAAAACCTTAGACATTGTAAGTGCAGGGTAGCCATAAGAGTATATGGTCTGGGAGTTTGTCAAACACGAACTCCACAGCACCATAATGGCTACACTGAAAACTGGGAAGTTTGGTATCAAACTTCTCAGCACAATAAATGCACACTGATGCCAGTGTACATTTTATTGTAAAATACACCACAGAGGGCACCTTAGAGGTGCCCCCTGAAACTTAACCGACTATCTGTGTAGGCTGACTAGTTTTAGCAGCCTGCCACAAACCGAGACATGTTGCTGGCCCCATGGGGAGAGTGCCTTTGTCACTCTGAGGCCAGTAACAAAGCCTGCACTGGGTGGAGATGCTAACACCTCCCCCAGGCAGGAATTGTCACACCTGGCGGTGAGCCTCAAAGGCTCACCTCCTTTGTGCCAACCCAGCAGGACACTCCAGCTAGTGGAGTTGCCCGCCCCCTCCGGCCAGGCCCCACTTTTGGCGGCAAGGCCGGAGAAAATAATGAGAAAAACAAGGAGGAGTCCCTGGCCAGTCAGGACAGCCCCTAAGGTGTCCTGAGCTGAAGTGACTCTAACTTTTAGAAATCCTCCATCTTGCAGATGGAGGATTCCCCCAATAGGGTTAGGATTGTAACCCCCTCCCCTTGGGAGGAGGCACAAAGAGGGTGTACCCACCCTCAGGGCTAGTAGCCATTGGCTACTAACCCCCCAGACCTAAACACGCCCTTAAATTTAGTATTTAAGGGCTACCCTGAACCCTAGAAAATTAGATTCCTGCAACTACAAGAAGAAGGACTGCCCAGCTGAAAACCCCTGCAGCGGAAGACCAGAAGACGACAACTGCCTTGGCTCCAGAAACTCACCGGCCTGTCTCCTGCCTTCCAAAGATCCTGCTCCAGCGACGCCTTCCAAAGGGACCAGCGACCTCGACATCCTCTGAGGACTGCCCCTGCTTCGAAAAGACAAGAAACTCCCGAGGACAGCGGACCTGCTCCAAGAAAAGCTGCAACTTTGTTTCCAGCAGCCTTAAAGAACCCTGCAAGCTCCCCGCAAGAAGCGTGAGACTTGCAACACTGCACCCGGCGACCCCGACTCGGCTGGTGGCGATCCAACACCTCAGGAGGGACCCCAGGACTACTCTAAGACTGTGAGTACCAAAACCTGTCCCCCCTGAGCCCCCACAGCGCCGCCTGCAGAGGGAATCCCGAGGCTTCCCCTGACCGCGACTCTTTGAATCCTAAGTCCCGACACCTGGGAGAGACCCTGCACCCGCAGCCCCCAGGACCTGAAGGACCGGACTTTCACTGGAGGAGTGACCCCCAGGAGTCCCTCTTCCTTGATCAAGTGGAGGTTTCCCGAGGAACCCCCCCCTTGCCTGCCTGCAGCGCTGAAGAGATCCCTAGATCTCCCATTGACTTCCATTACCAACCCGACGCCTGTTTCTACACTGCACCCGGCCGCCCCCGCGCTGCTGAGGGTGAAATTTCTGTGTGGGCTTGTGTTCCCCCCCGGTGCCCTACAAAACCCCCCTGGTCTGCCCTCCGAGGACGCGGGTACTTACCTGCAAGCAGACCGGAACCGGGGCACCCCCTTCTCTCCATTCTAGCCTATGTGTTTTGGGCACCACTTTGAACTCTGCACCTGACCGGCCCTGAGCTGCTGGTGTGGTGACTTTGGGGTTGCTCTGAACCCCCAACGGTGGGCTACCTTGGACCAAGAACTGAACCCTGTAAGTGTCTTACTTACCTGGTAAAACTAACAAAAACTTACCTCCCCCAGGAACTGTGAAAATTGCACTAAGTGTCCACTTTTAAAACAGCTATTTGTCAATAACTTGTAAAGTATACATGCAATTTTTATGATTTGAAGTTCCTAAAGTACTTACCTGCAATACCTTTCGAATGAGATATTACATGTAGAATTTGAACCTGTGGTTCTTAAAATAAACTAAGAAAAGATATTTTTCTATACAAAAACCTATTGGCTGGATTTGTCTCTGAGTGTGTGTACCTCATTTATTGTCTATGTGTATGTACAACAAATGCTTAACACTACTCCTTGGATAAGCCTACTGCTCGACCACACTACCACAAAATAGAGCATTAGTATTATTATTTTTACCACTATTTTACCTCTAAGGGGAACCCTTGGACTCTGTGCATGCTATTCCTTACTTTGAAATAGCACATACAGAGCCAACTTCCTACAATGAGACTAACCTTTCCCAAGAGAGTCTTCATTTTCTAAGTGGTTTCTAAGTGGAAGAACCTGGAAAGGCCATCTGCATTGGCATGGGCAGTCCCAGGTCTGTGTTCCACTATAAAGTCCATTCCCTGTAGGGAGATGGACCACCTCAACAGTTTAGGATTTTCACCTTTCATTTGCATCAGCCATTTGAGAGGTCTGTGGTCAGTTTGAACTAGGAAGTGAGTCCCAAAGAGGTATGGTCTCAGCTTCTTCAGGGACCAAACCACAGCAAAGGCCTCCCTCTCAATGGCACTCCAACGCTGCTCCCTGGGGAGTAACCTCCTGCTAATGAAAGCAACAGGCTGGTCAAGGCCATCATCATTTGTTTGGGACAAAACTGCCCCTATCCCATGTTCAGAGGCATCAGTCTGCACAATGAACTGCTTAGAATAATCTGGAGCTTTTAGAACTGGTGCTGAGCACATTGCTTGCTTCAGGGTGTCAAAGGCCTGTTGGCATTCCACAGTCCAGTTCACTTTCTTGGGCATTTTCTTGGAGGTGAGTTCAGTGAGGGCTGTCACAATGGATCCATATCCCTTCACAAACCTCCTGTAATACCCAGTCAAGCCAAGGAATGCCCTGACTTGAGTCTGGGTTTTTGGAGCTACCCAGTCCAGAATAGTCTGGATCTTGGGTTGGAGTGGCTGAACTTGGCCTCCACCTACAAGGTGGCCCAAGTAAACCACAGTTCCCTGCCCTATCTGGCATTTGGATGCCTTGATAGAGAGGCCTGCAGATTGCAGAGCCTTCAAAACCTTCTTCAGGTGGACCAGGTGATCCTGCCAGGTGGAGCTAAAGACAGCAATATCATCAAGATAAGCTGTGCTAAAGGACTCCAAGCCAGCAAGGACTTGATTCACCAACCTTTGGAAGGTGGCAGGGGCATTCTTTAAACCAAAGGGCATAACAGTAAACTGATAATGCCCATCAGGTGTGGAGAATGCTGTTTTCTCTTTTGCTCCAGGTGCCATTTTTATTTGCCAGTACCCTGCTGTCAAGTCAAAGGTACTTAAGAATTTGGCAGCACCTAATTTATCTATGAGCTCATCAGCTCTAGGAATTGGATGAGCATCTGTCTTGGTGACAGAATTGAGCCCTCTGTAGTCCACACAAAACCTCATCTCTTTCTTTCCATCTTTGGTGTGAGGTTTGGGGACTAAGACCACTGGGCTAGCCCAGGGGCTGTCAGAGCGCTCAATTACTCCCAATTCCAGCATCTTGTGGACTTCCACCTTGATGCTTTCCTTAACATGGTCAGACTGTCTAAAGATTTTGTTTTTGACAGGCATGCTGTCTCCTGTGTCCACATCATGGGTACACAGGTGTGTCTGACCAGGGGTTAAGGAGAAGAGTTCAGGAAACTGTTGTAGGACTCTCCTACAATCAGCTTGCTGTTGGCCAGAGAGGGTATCTGAGTAGATCACTCCATCTACTGTGCCATCTTTTGGGTCTGATGACAGAAGATCAGGGAGAGGTTCACTCTCTGCCTCCTGATCCTCATCTGTTACCATCAACAGATTCACATCAGCCCTGTCATGGAAGAGCTTAAAGCGGTTCACATGGATCACCCTCTTGGGGCTCCTGCTTGTGCCCAGGTCCACCAGGTAGGTGACCTGACTCTTCCTTTCTAGCACTGGGTAAGGGCCAATCCATTTGTCCTGGAGTGCCCTGGGAGCCACAGGCTCCAGAACCCAGACTTTCTGCCCTGGTTGGAACTCAACCAGTGCAGCCTTTTGGTCATACCAAAACTTCTGGAGCTGTTGGCTGGCCTCAAGGTTTTTGGTTGCCTTTTCCATGTACTCTGCCATTCTAGAGCGAAGGCCAAGTACATAGTCCACTATGTCTTGTTTAGGCTCATGGAGAGGTCTCTCCCAGCCTTCTTTAACAAGAGCAAGTGGTCCCCTTACAGGATGACCAAACAGAAGTTCAAAGGGTGAGAATCCTACTCCCTTCTGTGGCACCTCTCTGTAAGCGAAAAGCAGACATGGCAAGAGGACATCCCATCTCCTTTTGAGTTTTTCTGGGAGCCCCATGATCATGCCTTTTAATGTCTTGTTGAATCTCTCAACGAAGCCATTAGTTTGTGGATGGTATGGTGTAGTGAATTTGTAAGTCACTCCACACTCATTCCACATGTGTTTTAGGTATGCTGACATGAAGTTGGTACCTCTGTCAGACACCACCTCCTTAGGGAAACCCACTCTGGTAAAGATACCAATGAGGGCCTTGGCTACTGCAGGGGCAGTAGTCGACCTAAGGGGAATAGCTTCAGGATACCTGGTAGCATGATCCACTACTACCAGGATATACATATTTCCCGAGGCTGTGGGAGGTTCCAGTGGACCAACTATGTCCACACCCACTCTTTCAAAGGGGACCCCCACCACTGGAAGTGGAATGAGGGGGGCCTTTGGGTGCCCACCTGTCTTACCACTGGCTTGACAGGTGGGGCAGGAGAGGCAAAACTCCTTAACCATGTTGGACATATTGGGCCAGTAGAAGTGGTTGACTAGCCTCTCCCACGTCTTGGTTTGTCCCAAATGTCCAGCAAGGGGAATGTCATGGGCCAATGTTAGGATGAACTCTCTGAACAGCTGAGGCACTACCACTCTCCTAGTGGCACCAGGTTTGGGGTCTCTGGCCTCAGTGTACAGGAGTCCATCTTCCCAATAGACCCTATGTGTTCCATTTTTCTTGCCCTTGGACACTTCAGTAGCTTGCTGCCTAAGGCCTTCAAGAGAGGGACAGGTTTCTTGTCCCTTACACAGCTCCTCCCTTGAGGGTCCCCCTGGGCCTAAGAGCTCAACCTGATAAGGTTCAAGCTCCAAAGGCTCAGTTCCCTCAGAGGGCAGAACTTCTTCCTGAGAAGAGAGGTTCCCTTTCTTTTGCTGTGTTGCAGTTGGTTTCCCAACTGACTTTCCTGTTCTCTTGGTAGGCTGGGCCATTTTTCCAGACTCCAGCTCTACTTTTTCACCCTGTGCCTTGCATTGTGCTCTTGTTTTCACACACACCAGTTCAGGGATACCCAGCATTGCTGCATGGGTTTTTAGTTCTACCTCAGCCCATGCTGAGGACTCCAGGTCATTTCCAAGCAGACAGTCCACTGGGATATTTGAGGAGACCACCACCTGTTTCAGGCCATTGACCCCTCCCCATTCTAAAGTAACCATTGCCATGGGATGTACTTTTCTCTGATTGTCAGCGTTGGTGACTGTGTAAGTTTTTCCAGTCAGGTATTGGCCAGGGGAAACCAGTTTCTCTGTCACCATGGTGACACTGGCACCTGTATCCCTCAGGCCCTCTATTCTAGTCCCATTAATTAAGAGTTGCTGTCTGTATTTTTGCATGTTAGGCGGCCAGACAGCTAGTGTGGCTAAATCCACCCCACCCTCAGAAACTAGAGTAGCTTCAGTGTGGACCCTGATTTGCTCTGGGCACACTGTTGATCCCACTTGGAGACTAGCCATACCAGTGTTACCTGGATGGGAGTTTGGAGTGGAACCTTTCTTGGGACAGGCCTTGTCTCCAGTTTGGTGTCCATGCTGTTTACAGCTATGACACCAGGCCTTTTTGGGATCAAAGTTTTTACCCTTGTACCCATTGTTTTGTGAAGAGGCTCTGGGCCCACCCTCCTGTGCAGGTTTTTGGGGGCCTGTAGAAGACTCTTTACTATTTTTAGTTTTGGTTGTCTCATCACCCTTCCCCTGGGGAGTCTTTGTGACCCCTTTCTTTTGGTCACCCCCTGTTGAAGTCTTGGACACCCTTGTCTTGACCCAATGGTCCGCCTTCTTTCCCAATTCTTGGGGAGAAATTGGTCCTAGGTCTACCAGATGCTGATGCAGTTTATCATTGAAACAATTACTCAATAGGTGTTCTTTCACAAATAAATTGTACAGCCCATCATAATTACTTACACCACTGCCTTGAATCCAACCATCTAGTGTTTTCACTGAGTAGTCTACAAAGTCAACCCAGGTCTGGCTCGAGGATTTTTGAGCCCCCCTGAATCTAATCCTATACTCCTCAGTGGAGAATCCAAAGCCCTCAATCAGGGTACCCTTCATGAGGTCATAAGATTCTGCATCTTGTCCAGAGAGTGTGAGGAGTCTATCCCTACACTTTCCTGTGAACATTTCCCAAAGGAGAGCACCCCAGTGAGATCTGTTCACTTTTCTGGTTACACAAGCCCTCTCAAAAGCTGTGAACCATTTGGTGATGTCATCACCATCTTCATATTTAGTTACAATCCCTTTAGGGATTTTCAACATGTCAGGAGAATCTCTGACCCTATTTATGTTGCTGCCACCATTGATGGGTCCTAGGCCCATCTCTTGTCTTTCCCTCTCTATGGCTAGGATCTGTCTTTCCAAAGCCAATCTTTTGGCCATCCTGGCTAACTGGATGTCCTCTTCACTGGGGTTATCCTCAGTGATTTCAGAGGTGTTGGTCTCTCCTGTGAGGGAACCTGCATCTCTGACTATTATTTTTGGAGTCAGGGTTTGAGAGACCCTGTTCTCCCTAAATAGGACTGGTAGGGGGGAATTTTCCTCCAAGTCACTATCCTCTTCCTCTGAGTTGCCACCCTCAGAGGGGTTGGCCTTTTCAAACTCTGCCAAAAGCTCCTGGAGCTGTATTTTGGTAGGTTTGGGGCCCATTGTTATTTTCTTTATTTTACAGAGTGACCTTAGCTCCCTCATCTTAAGATGGAGGTAAGGTGTGGTGTCGAGTTCCACCACAGTCACATCTGTGCTAGACATTTTGCTTCTAAAAGTTGGAATACTTTTTAAGAATCTACAACTGGTTCTAGAATCTAATTCAAACTTTTACAAACTTTTAAACTCTAAAAGAAATGCTAAACAGGATCTAACACAAGGCCCTAGCAGGTCTTTTAAGAATTTAGAAAACTTTTCAAATTGCAAAAATCAATTTCTAATGACAATTTTGGAATTTGTCGTGTGATCAGGTATTGGCTGAGTAGTCCAGCAAATGCAAAGTCTTGTACCCCACCGCTGATCCACCAATGTAGGAAGTTGGCTCTGTATGTGCTATTTCAAAGTAAGGAATAGCATGCACAGAGTCCAAGGGTTCCCCTTAGAGGTAAAATAGTGGTAAAAAGAGATAATACTAATGCTCTATTTTGTGGTAGTGTGGTCGAGCAGTAGGCTTATCCAAGGAGTAGTGTTAAGCATTTGTTGTACATACACATAGACAATAAATGAGGTACACACACTCAGAGACAAATCCAGCCAATAGGTTTTTGTATAGGAAAATATCTTTTCTTAGTTTATTTTAAGAACCACAGGTTCAAATTCTACATGTAATATCTCATTCGAAAGGTATTGCAGGTAAGTACTTTAGGAACTTTAAATCATAAAAATTGCATGTATACTTTTCAAGTTATTGACAAATAGCTGTTTTAAAAGTGGACACTTAGTGCAATTTTCACAGTTCCTAGGGGAGGTAAGTTTTTGTTAGGTTTACCAGGTAAGTAAGACACTTACAGGGTTCAGTTCTTGGTCCAAGGTAGCCCACCGTTGGGGGTTCAGAGCAACCCCAAAGTCACCACACCAGCAGCTCAGGGCCGGTCAGGTGCAGAGTTCAAAGTGGTGCCCAAAACACATAGGCTAGAATGGAGAGAAGGGGGTGCCCCGGTTCCGGTCTGCTTGCAGGTAAGTACCCGCGTCTTCGGAGGGCAGACCAGGGGGGTTTTGTAGGGCACCGGGGGGGACACAAGCCCACACAGAAATTTCACCCTCAGCAACGCGGGGGCGGCCGGGTGCAGTGTAGAAACAGGCGTCGGGTTCGCAATGTTAGTCTATGAGAGATCTCGGGATCACTTCAGCGCTGCAGGCAGGCAAGGGGGGGATTCCTCGGGGAAACCTCCACTTGGGCAAGGGAGAGGGACTCCTGGGGGTCACTTCTCCAGTGAAAGTCCGGTCCTTCAGGTCCTGGGGGCTGCGGGTGCAGGGTCTCTCCCAGGCGTCGGGACTTTGGATTCAAAGAGTCGCGGTCAGGGGAAGCCTCGGGATTCCCTCTGCAGGCGGCGCTGTGGGGGCTCAGGGGGGACAGGTTTTGGTACTCACAGTATCAGAGTAGTCCTGGGGTCCCTCCTGAGGGGTTGGATCTCCACCAGCCGAGTCGGGGTCGCCGGGTGCAGTGTTGCAAGTCTCACGCTTCTTGCGGGGAGCTTGCAGGGTTCTTTCAAGGCTGCTGGAAACAAAGTTGCAGCCTTTCTTGGAGCAGGTCCGCTGTCCTCGGGAGTTTCTTGTCTTTTCGAAGCAGGGGCAGTCCTCAGAGGATGTCGAGGTCGCTGGTCCCTTTGGAAGGCGTCGCTGGAGCAGGATCTTTGGAAGGCAGGAGACAGGCCGGTGAGTTTCTGGAGCCAAGGCAGTTGTCGTCTTCTGGTCTTCCTCTGCAGGGGTTTTCAGCTAGGCAGTCCTTCTTCTTGTAGTTGCAGGAATCTAATTTTCTAGGGTTCAGGGTAGCCCTTAAATACTAAATTGAAGGGCGTGTTTAGGTCTGGGGGGTTAGTAGCCAATGGCTACTAGCCCTGAGGGTGGGTACACCCTCTTTGTGCCTCCTCCCAAGGGGAGGGGGTCACAATCCTAACCCTATTGGGGGAATCCTCCATCTGCAAGATGGAGGATTTCTAAAAGTTAGAGTCACTTCAGCTCAGGACACCTTAGGGGCTGTCCTTACTGGCCAATGACTCCTCCTTGTTGCTTTCTTTGTTCCCTCCAGCCTTGCCGCCAAAAGTGGGGGCCGTGGCCGGAGGGGGCGGGCAACTCCACTAAGCTGGAGTGCCCTGCTGGGCTGTGACAAAGAGGTGAGCCTTTGAGGCTCACCGCCAGGTGTCACAGCTCCTGCCTGGGGGAGGTGTTAGCATCTCCACCCAGTGCAGGCTTTGTTACTGGCCTCAGAGTGACAAAGGCACTCTCCCCATGGGGCCAGCAACATGTCTCTGGTGTGGCAGGCTGCTGGAACTAGTCAGCCTACACAGACAGTCGGTTAAGTTTCAGGGGGCACCTCTAAGGTGCCCTCTGTGGTGTATTTTACAATAAAATGTACACTGGCATCAGTGTGCATTTATTGTGCTGAGAAGTTTGATACCAAACTTCCCAGTTTTCAGTGTAGCCATTATGGTGCTGTGGAGTTCGTGTTTGACAGACTCCCAGACCATATACTCTTATGGCTACCCTGCACTTACAATGTCTAAGGTTTTGTTTAGACACTGTAGGGGTACCATGCTCATGCACTGGTACCCTCACCTATGGTATAGTGCACCCTGCCTTAGGGCTGTAAGGCCTGCTAGAGGGGTGTCTTACCTATACTGCATAGGCAGTGAGAGGCTGGCATGGCACCCTGAGGGGAGTGCCATGTCGACTTACTCGTTTTGCCCTCACTAGCACACACAAGCTGGCAAGCAGTGTGTCTGTGCTGAGTGAGAGGTCTCCAGGGTGGCATAAGACATGCTGCAACCCTTAGAGACCTTCCTTGGCATCAGGGCCCTTGGTACTAGAAGAACCAGTTACAAGGGACTTATCTGGATGCCAGGGTCTGCCAATTGTGGATACAAAAGTACAGGTTAGGGAAAGAACACTGGTGCTGGGGCCTGGTTAGCAGGCCTCAGCACACTTTCAATTGTAAACATAGCATCAGCAAAGGCAAAAAGTCAGGGGGCAACCATGCCAAGGAGGCATTTCCTTACACCCTGACTCCAAAAATAATAGTCAGAGATGCTGGCTCCCTCACAGGAGGGTCCAACCTCTCTGAAATCACGGAGGATAACTCCAGTGAAGAGGACATCCAGTTAGCCAGGATGGCCAAAAGATTGGCTTTGGAAAAACAGATCCTAGCCATAGAAAGGGAAAGACAAGAGATGGGCCTAGGACCCATCAATGGTGGCAGCAACATAACTAGGGTCAGAGATTCTCCTGACATGTTGAAAATCCCCAAAGGGATTGTAACTAAATATGAAGATGGTGATGATATCACCAAATGGTTCACAGCTTTTGAGAGGGCTTGTGAAACCAGAAAAGTGAACAAATCTCACTGGGGTGCTCTCCTTTGGGAAATGTTCACAGGAAAGTGTAGGGATAGACTCCTCACACTCTCTAAAAAAGATGCAGAATCTTATGACCTCATGAAGGGTACCCTGATTGAGGGCTTTGGATTCTCCACTGAGGAGTATAGGATTAGATTCAGGGGGGCTCAAAAATCCTCGAGCCAGACCTGGGTTGACTTTGTAGACTACTCAGTAAAAACACTAGATGGTTGGATTCAAGGCAGTGGTGTAAGTAATTATGATGGGCTGTACAATTTATTTGTGAAAGAACACCTGTTAAGTAATTGTTTCAATGACAAACTGCATCAGCATCTGGTGGACCTAGGACCAATTTCTCCCCAAGAATTGGGAAAGAAGGCGGACCATTGGGTCAAGACTAGGGTGTCCAAAACTTCCACAGGGGGTGACCAAAAGAAAGGGGTCACAAAACCTCCCCAGGGGAAAGGTGGTGAGACAGCCAAAAATAAAAATAGTAAAGAGTCTTCTACAGGCCCCCAAAAACCTGCACAGGAGGGTGGGCCCAGAGCCTCTTCACAAAACAATCCTGGGTACAAGGGTAAAAACTTTGATCCCAAAAAGGCCTGGTGTCGAAACTGTAGTCAGTCTGGACACCAAACTGAAGACAAGGCCTGTCCCAAGAAAGATACCACTTCTAACTCCCATCCAGCTAAAACTGGAATGGCCAGTCTCCAAGTGGGATCAACAGTGTGCCCAGAGCAAATCAGGTGTCACACTGAAGCTACATTAGTCTCTGAGGGTGGGGTGGATTTAGCCACACTGGCTGCCTGGCCCCCTAACATGAAAAAATACAGGCAGCAGCTCTTAATTAATGGGACAAGTGTAGAGGGCCTGAGGGATACAGGTGCCAGTGTCACTATGGTGACAGAGAAACTGGTTTCCCCTGGCCAATACCTGACTGGACAAACTTATCCAGTCACCAACGCTGACAATCAGACTAAAGTACATCCCATGGCTATGGTAACTTTAGAGTGGGGAGGGGTCAATGGCCTGAAACAGGTGGTGGTCTCCTCAAATATCCCAGTAGACTGTTTGCTTGGAAATGACCTGGAGTCCTCAGCATGGGCTGAGGTAGAACTGAAAACCCATGCAGCCATGCTGGGTATCCCTGAACTGGTGTGTGTCAAGACTAGGGCACAGTGCAAGGCACAGGGTGAAAAAGTAGAGCTGGAGTCTGGAAAAATGGCCCAGCCTACCAAGAGAAAAGGAAAGTCAGCTGGGAAACCAGCTGCAACACAACACCAAAAAGAGAACCTCTCTTCTCAGGAAGAAGTTCTGCCCTCTGAGGGAACTGAGCCTATGGAGCTGGAACCTTATCAGGTTGAGCTCTTGGGCCCAGGGGGACCCTCAAGGGAAGAGTTGTGTAAGGGACAAGAAACCTGTCCCTCTCTTGAAGGCCTTAGGCAGCAAGCTGCTGAAGAGTCCAAAGGCAAGAAAAATGGAACACATAGGGTCTATTGGGAAGATGGACTCCTGTACACTGAGGCAAGAGATCCCAAACCTGGTGCCACTAGGAGAGTGGTAGTGCCTCAGGGTTTCAGAGAGTTTATTCTGACCTTAGCCCATGATATTCCCCTTGCTGGGCATTTGGGACAAACCAAGACGTGGGAGAGGTTAGTCAACCACTTCTACTGGCCCAATATGTCCCAGAAGGTTAAGGAGTTTTGCCTCTCCTGCCCCACCTGTCAAGCCAGTGGTAAGACAGGTGGGCATCCAAAGGCCCCCCTCATTCCACTTCCAGTGGTGGGGGGTCCCCTTTGAAAGAGTGGGTGTGGACATAGTTGGTCCACTAGAACCTCCCACAGCCTCAGGAAATATGTACATCCTAGTAGTAGTGGATCATGCTACTAGGTATCCTGAAGCTATTCCCCTTAGGTCGACTACTGCCCCTGCAGTAGCCAAGGCACTCATTGGTATCTTTACCAGAGTGGGTTTCCCTAAGGAGGTGGTTTCTGACAGAGGTACCAACTTCATGTCAGCTTACCTAAAACACATGTGGAATGAGTGTGGAGTGACTTATAAATTCACTACACCATATCATCCACAAACTAATGGCCTTGTTGAGAGATTCAACAAGACATTAAAGGGCATGATCATGGGGCTCCCAGAAAAACTCAAAAGGAGATGGGATGTCCTCCTGCCATGTCTGCTTTTCGCTTACAGAGAGGTGCCTCAGAAGGGAGTAGGATTCTCACCCTTTGAACTTCTGTTTGGCCACCCTGTAAGGGGACCACTTGCTCTTGTTAAAGAAGGCTGGGAGAGACCTCTTCATGAGCCTAAACAAGACATAGTGGACTATGTACTTGGCCTTCGCTCAAGGATGGCAGAGTACATGGAAAAGGCAAATAAAAACCTTGAGGCCAGCCAACAACTCCAGAAGTTGTGGTATGACCAAAAGGCTGCACTGGTTGAATTTCAACCAGGGCAGAAAGTCTGGGTTCTGGAGCCTGTGGCTCCCAGGGCACTCCAGGACAAATGGAGTGGCCCTTACCCAGTACTAGAGAGGAAGAGTCAGGTCACCTACCTGGTGGACCTGGGCACAAGCAGGAGCCCCAAGAGGGTGATCCATGTGAACCGCCTTAAGCTCTTCCATGACAGGGCTGATGTAAATCTGTTGATGGTAACAGATGAGGACCAGGAAGCTGAGAGTGAACCTCTCCCTGATCCCCTCTCATCAGACCCTAAAGATGGCTCAGTAGATGGAGTGATCTACTCAGACACCCTCTCTAGCCAACAGCAGTCTGACTGCAGGAAGGTCCTGCAGCAGTTTGCTGAACTCTTTTCCCTAACCCCTGGTCAGACACACCTGTGTACCCATGATGTGGACACAGGAGACAGCATGCCTATCAAAAACAAAATATTTAGACAGTCTGACCAAGTTTAGGAAAGCATCAAGGTGGAAGTCCACAAGATGCTGGAATTGGGAGTAATTGAGTACTCTGACAGCCCCTGGGCTAGCCCAGTGGTCTTAGTCCCCAAACCTCACACCAAAGAAGGAAAGAGAGAGATGAGGTTTTGTGTGGACTACAGAGGTCTCAACTCTGTCACCAAGACAGATGCCCATCCCATTCATAGAGCTGATGAGCTAATAGACAAATTAGGGGCTGCCAAATTCTTAAGTACCTTTGACTTAACAGCAGGGTACTGGCAAATCAAAATGGCCCCTGGAGCAAAAGAAAAGACAGCATTCTCCACACCTGATGGGCATTATCAGTTCACTGTTATGCCCTTTGGTTTAAAGAATGCCCCTGCCACCTTCCAAAGGTTGGTGAATCAAGTCCTTGCTGGGCTGGAATCCTTTAGTGCAGCTTATCTGGATGATATTGCGGTCTTCAGCTCCACCTGGCAGGATCACCTGGTCCACCTGAAGAAGGTTTTGAAGGCTCTGCAATCTGCAGGCCTCTCTATCAAGGCATCCAAATGCCAGATAGGGCAGGGAACTGTGGTTTACTTGGGACACCTTGTAGGTGGAGGCCAAGTTCAGCCACTCCAGCCCAAGATCCAGACTATTCTGGACTGGGCAGCTCCAAAAACCCAGACTCAAGTCAGGGCATTCCTTGGCTTGACTGGGTACTACAGGAGGTTTGTGAAGGGATATGGATCCATTGTGACAGCCCTCACAGAACTCGCCTCCAAGAAAATGCCCAAGAAAGTAAACTGGACTGTAGAATGCCAACAGGCCTTTGACACCCTGAAGCAAGCTATGTGCACAGCACCAGTTCTAAAAGCTCCAGATTACTCCAAGCAATTCATTGTGCAAACCGATGCCTCTGAACATGGGATAGGGGCAGTTTTGTCCCAAACAAATGATGATGGCCTTGACCAGCCTGTTGCTTTCATTAGCAGGAGGTTACTCCCCAGGGAGCAGCGTTGGAGTGCCATTGAGAGGGAGGCCTTTGCTGTGGTTTGGTCCCTGAAGAAGCTGAGACCATACCTCTTTGGTACTCACTTCCTAGTTCAGACTGACCACAGACCTCTCAGATGGCTGATGCAAATGAAAGGTGAAAATCCCAAACTGTTGAGGTGGTCCATCTCCCTACAGGGAATGGACTTTATAGTGGAACACAGACCTGGGACTGCCCATGCCAATGCAGATGGCCTTTCCAGGTTCTTCCACTTAGAAAATGAAGACTCTCTTGGGAAAGGTTAGTCTCATCCTCTTTCGTTTGGGGGGGGGGGGGGGGTTGTGTAAGGAAATGCCTCCTTGGCATGGTTACCCCCTGACTTTTTGCCTTTGCTGATGCTATGTTTTGAATTGAAAGTGTGCTGAGGCCTGCTAACCAGGCCCCAGCACCAGTGTTCTTTCCCTAACCTGTACTTTTGATTCCACAATTGCCACATCCTGGCATCCAGATAAGTCCCTTGTAACTGGTACCTCTGGTACCAAGGGCCCTGATGCCAGGGAAGGTCTCTAAGGGCTGGAGCATGTATTATGCCACCCTAGAGACCCCTCACCCAGCACAGACACACTGCTTACCAGCTTGTGTGTGCTAGTGAGAACAAAATGAGTAAGTCGACATGGCACTCCCCTCAGGGTGCCATGCCAGCCTCTCACTGCCTATGCAGTATAGGTAAGACACCCCTCTAGCAGGCCTTACAGCCCTAAGGCAGGGTGCACTATACCATAGGTGAGGGTACCAGTGCATGAGCACTGTGCCCCTACAGTGTCTAAGCAAAACCTTAGACATTGTAAGTGCAGGGTAGCCATAAGAGTATATGGTCTGGGAGTCTGTTTTACACGAACTCCACAGCACCATAATGGCTACACTGAAAACTGGGAAGTTTGGTATCAAACTTCTCAGCACAATAAATGCACACTGATGCCAGTGTACATTTTATTGTAAAATACACCACAGAGGGCACCTTAGAGGTGCCCCCTGAAACTTCACCGACTATCTGTGTAGGCTGACTGGTTCCAGCAGCCTGCCACACTAGAGACATGTTGCTGGCCCCATGGGGAGAGTGCCTTTGTCACTCTGAGGCCAGTAACAAAGCCTGCACTGGGTGGAGATGCTAACACCTCCCCCAGGCAGGAGCTGTAACACCTGGCGGTGAGCCTCAAAGGCTCACCCCTTTGTCACAGCACCGCAGGACACTCCAGCTAGTGGAGTTGCCCGCCCCCTCCGGCCCCGGCCCCCACTTTTGGCGGCAAGGCCGGAGAAAATAATGAGAATAACAAGGAGGAGTCACTGGCCAGTCAGGACAGCCCCTAAGGTGTCCTGAGCTGAGGTGACTAACTTTTAGAAATCCTCCATCTTGCAGATGGAGGATTCCCCCAATAGGATTAGGGATGTGACCCCCTCCCCTTGGGAGGGGGCACAAAGAGGGTGTACTCACCCTCAGGGCTAGTAGCCATTGGCTACTAACCCCCCAGACCTAAACACGCCCTTAAATTTAGTATTTAAGGGCTCTCCCTGAACCTAGAAACTAGATTCCTGCAACAACAAGAAGAAGGACTGCCTAGCTGAAAACCCCTGCAGAGGAAGACCAGAAGACAACAACTGCCTTGGCTCCAGAAACTCACCGGCCTGTCTCCTGCCTTCCAAAGAACTCTGCTCCAGCGACACCTTCCAAAGGGACCAGCGACCTCTGAATCCTCTGAGGACTGCCCTGCTTCGACGACGACAAGAAACTCCAAAGGAGCAGCTTTAAAGAACCCTGCAATCTCCCCGCAAGAAGCGTGAGACTTGCAACACTGCACCCGGCGACCCCGACTCGGCTGGTGGAGAACCAACACCTCAGGGAGGACCCCCGGACTACTCTACGACTGTGAGTACCAAAACCTGTCCCCCCTGAGCCCCCACAGCGCCGCCTGCAGAGGGAATCCCGAGGCTTCCCCTGACCGCGACTCTCTGAAACCTAAGTCCCGACGCCTGGAAAAGACTCTGCACCCGCAGCCCCCAGGACCTGAAGGACCGGACTTTCACTGCAGAAGTGACCCCCAGGAGTCCCTCTCCCTTGCCCAAGTGGAGGTTTCCCCGAGGAAGCCCCCCCTTGCCTGCCTGCAGCGCTGAAGAGATCCCTTGATCTCTCATTGACTTCCATTGCGAACCCGACGCTTGTTCTAACACTGCACCCGGCCGCCCCCGCGCCGCTGAGGGTGAAATTTCTGTGTGGGCTTGTGTCCCCTCCGGTGCCCTACAAAACCCCCCTGGTCTGCCCTCCGAAGACGCGGGTACTTACCTGCTGGCAGACTGGAACCGGGGCACCCCCTTCCCTCCATTGAAGCCTATGCGTTTTGGGCATCACTTTGAACTCTGCACCTGACCGGCCCTGAGCTGCTGGTGTGGTAACTTTGGGGTTGCTCTGAACCCCCAAAAGTGGGCTACCTTGGACCAAGAACTGAACCCTGTAAGTGTCTTACTTACCTGGAAAAACTAACAAAAACTTACCTCCCCCAGGAACTGTGAAAATTGCACTAAGTGTCCACTTTTAAAATAGCTATTTGTGAATAACTTGAAAAGTATACATGCAATTGAAATGATTCAAAGTTCCTAATGTACTTACCTGCAATACCTTTCAAACACGATATTACATGTTAAATTTGAACCTGTGGTTCTTAAAATAAACTAAGAAAAGATATTTTTCTATACAAAACCTATTGGCTGGATTTGTCTCTGAGTGTGTGTAACTCATTTATTGTCTATGTGTATGTACAACAAATGCTTAACACTACTCCTTGGATAAGCCTACTGCTCGACCACACTACCACAAAATAGAGCATTAGTATTATCTCTTTTTACCACTATTTTACCTCTAAGGGGAACCCTTGGACTCTGTGCATGCTATTCCTTACTTTGAAATAGCACATACAGAGCCAACTTCCTACATCGACTTACTCGTTTTGTCCTCACCAGTGTAAAGAAATGGCTCCCTGTTGCAGTTACCCCCCACTTTTTGCCTGATACTGATGCTGACTTGACTGAGAAGTGTGCTGGGACCCTGCTAACCAGGCCCCAGCACCAGTGTTCTTTCACCTAAAATGTACCATTGTTTCCACAATTGGCACACCCTGGCATCCAGATAAGTCCCTTGTAACTGGTACCTCTGGTACCAAGGGCCCTGATGCCAGGGAAGGTCTCTAAGGGCTGCAGCATGTATTATGCCACCCTAGAGACCCCTCACTCAGCCCAGACACACTGCTTACAAGCCTGTGTGTGCTAGTGAGAACAAAATGAGTAAGTCGACATGGCACTCCCCTCAGGGTGCCATGCCAGCCTCTCACTGCCTATGCAGTATAGGTAAGACACCCCTCTAGCAGGCCTTACAGCCCTAAGGCAGGGCGCACTAAACCATAGGTGAGGGTACCAGTGCATGAGCACTGTGCCCCTACAGTGTCTAAGCAAAACCTTAGACATTGTAAGTGCAGGGTAGCCATAAGAGTATATGGTCTGGGAGTCTGTTTTACACGAACTCCACAGCACCATAATGGCTACACTGAAAACTGGGAAGTTTGGTATCAAACTTCTCAGCACAATAAATGCACACTGATGCCAGTGTACATTTTATTGTAAAATACACCACAGAGGGCACCTTAGAGGTGCCCCCTGAAACTTAACCAACTATCTGTGTAGGCTGACTGGTTCCAGCAGCCTGCCACACTAGAGACATGTTGCTGGCCCCATGGGGAGAGTGCCTTTGTCACTCTGAGGCCAGTAACAAAGCCTGCACTGGGTGGAGATGCTAACACCTCCCCCAGGCAGGAGCTGTAACACCTGGCGGTGAGCCTCAAAGGCTCACCCCTTTGTCACAGCCCAGCAGGGCACTCCAGCTTAGTGGAGTTGCCCGCCCCCTCCGGCCACGGCCCCCACTTTTGGCGGCAAGGCTGGAGGGAACAAAGAAAGCAACAAGGAGGAGTCACTGGCCAGTCAGGACAGCCCCTAAAGTGTCCTGAGCTGAGGTGACTCTGACTTTTAGAAATCGATTCCCCAATAGGGTTAGGATTGTGACCCCCTCCCCTTGGGAGGAGGCACAAAGAGGGTGTACCCACCCTCAGGGCTAGTAGCCATTGGCTACTAACCCCCCAGACCTAAACACGCCCTTAAATTTAGTATTTAAGGGCTACCCTGAACCCTAGAAAATCAGATTCCTGCAACAACAAGAAGAAGGACTGCCCAGCTGAAAACCCCTGCAGAGGAAGACCAGAAGACAACAACTGCCTTGGCTCCAGAAACTCACCGGCCTGTCTCCTGCCTTCCAAAGAACTCTGCTCCAGCGACGCCTTCCAAAGGGACCAGCGACCTCTGAATCCTCTGAGGACTGCCCTGCTTCGACGATGACAAGAAACTCCCGAGGACAGCGGACCTGCTCCAAAAAGACTGCAACTTTGTTTCCAGAAGCAGCTTTAAAGAACCCTGCAACTCCCCGCAAGAAGCGTGAGACTTGCAACACTGCACCCGGCGACCCCGACTCGGCTGGTGGAGAACCAACCCCTCAGGGAGGACCCCCGGACTACTCTACGACTGTGAGTACCAAAACCTGTCCCCCCTGAGCCCCCACAGCGCCGCCTGCAGAGGGAATCCCGAGGCTTCCCCTGACCGCGACTCTCTGAAACCTAAGTCCCGACGCCTGGAAAAGACCCTGCACCCGCAGCCCCCAGGACCTGAAGGACCGGACTTTCACTGCAGAAGTGACCCCCAGGAGTCCCTCTGCCTTGTCCAAGTGGAGGTTTCCCCGAGGAAGCCCCCCCTTGCCTGCCTGCAGCGCTAAAGAGATCCCTTGATCTCTCATAGACTAACATTGAAAACCCGACGCTTGTTTCTACACTGCACCCGGCCGCCCCCGCGCTGCTGAGGGTGAAATTTCTGTGTGGGCTTGTGTCCCCCCCGGTGCCCTACAAAACCCCCCTGGTCTGCCCTCCGAAGACGCGGGTACTTACCTGCAAGCAGACCGGAACCGGGGCACCCCCTTCTCTCCATTATAGCCTATGCGTTTTGGGCACCACTTTGAACTCTGCACCTGACCGGCCCTGAGCTGCTGGTGTGGTAACTTTGGGGTTGCTCTGAACCCCCAACGGTGGGCTACCTTGGACCAAGAACTGAACCCTGTAAGTGTCTTACTTACCTGGTAAAACTAACAAAAACTTACCTCTCCCAGGAACTGTGAAAATTGCACTAAGTGTCCACTTTTAAAGTAGCTATTTGTGAATAACTTGAAAAGTATACATGCAATTGAAATGATTCAAAGTTCCTAATGTACTTACCTGCAATACCTTTCAAACAAGATATTACATGTTAAATTTGAACCTGTGGTTCTTAAAATAAACTAAGAAAATATATTTTTCTATAACAAAACCTATTGGCTGGATTTGTCTCTGAGTGTGTGTACCTCATTTATTGTCTAGGTGTATGTACAACAAATGCTTAACACTACTCCTTGGATAAGCCTACTGCTCGACCACACTACCACAAAATAGAGCATTAGTATTATCTATTTTTACCACTATTTTACCTCTAAGGGGAACCCTTGGACTCTGTGCATGCTATTCCTTACTTTGAAATAGCACATACAGAGCCAACTTCCTACAACCAGCACACACAAGCTGGCAAGCAGTGTGTCTGTGCTGAGTGAGGGGTCCCCAGGGTGGCATAAGTTATGCTGCAGCCCTTCGAAACCTTCCCTGGCATCAGGGCCCTTGGTACCAGGGGTACCAGTTACAAGGGACTTACCTGGATGCCAGGGTGTGCCAATTGTGAAAACAAAAGTACAGGTTAGGGAAAGAACACTGGTGCAGGGGCCTGGTTAGCAGGCCTCAGCACACTTTCAATTCAAAACATAGCATCAGCAAAGGCAAAAAGTCAGGGGGTAACCATGCTACCCGTGTAGGCTGACTGGTTTTAGCAGCCTGCGACACTCGAGACATGTTGCTGGCAACATGGGGAGAGTGCCTTTGTCACTCTGTGGCTAGTAACAAAGCCTGCACTGGGTGGAGATGCTATCACCTCCCCCAGGCAGGAGCTGTAACACCTGGCGGTGAGCCTCAAAGGCTCACCCCCTTTGTTCCAGCACCACAGGGCACTACAGCTAGTGGAGTTGCCCGCCCCCTCCGGCCACGGCCCCACTTTTGGCGGCAAGGCCGGAGGAAATAATGAGAATAACAAGGAGGAGTCACTGGCCAGTCAGGACAGCCCCTAAGGTGTCCTGAGCTGAGGTGACTAACTTTTAAAAATCCTCCATCTTGCAGATGGAGGATTCCCCCAATAGGGATAGTAATGTGACCCCCTCCCTTTGGGAGGAGGCACAAAGAGGGTGTACCCACCCTCAGGGCTAGTAGCCATTGGCTACTAACCCCCCTGACCTAAACACGCCCTTAAATTTAGTATTTAAGGGCTCCCCAGAAACTAGGAACTCAGATTCCTGCAACCTAAGAAGAAGAGGACTGCTGAGCTGAAAAACCCTGCAGAGAAGACGGAGACACCAACTGCCTTGGCCCCAGCTCTACCGGCCTGTCTCCCCTCTTCGGAAGAAAACTGCTCCAGCGACGCGTTCCCCAGGACCAGTGACCTCTGAATCCTCAGAGGACTGCCCTGCTCTAAAAGGACCAAGAAACTCCCGAGAACAGTGGGCCTGTTCAACAAAGACTGCAACTTTGTTTCCAGAGGAGCAGCTTTAAAGACCCCTGCAATTCCCGCCAGAAGCGCAAGACTTGCAACACTGCACCCGGCGACCCCGACTCGACTGGTGAAGAACCAACGCTATAGGGAGGACCCCCAGGCGACTCCAAGACTGTGAGTAACCAAAGTTGTCCCCCCTGAGCCCCCACAGCGACGCCTGCAGAGGGAATCCCGAGGCTCCCCCTGACCGCGACTGTCTGATTCCCAGATCCCGACGCCTGGAAAAGACCCTGCACCCGCAGCCCCCAGGACCTGAAGGATCGGAACTCCAGTGCAGGAGTGACCCCCAGGAGGCCCTCTTCCTTGCCCAGGTGGTGGCTACCCCGAGGAGCCCCCCCCCCCATGCCTGCCTGCACCGCTGAAGAGACCCCTTGGTCTCCCATTGATTCCTATTACAAACCCGACGCTTGTTTGCACACTGCACCCGGCCGCCCCCGTGCTGCTGAGGGTGTACTTTCTGTGTGGACTTGTCCCCCCCCCCGGTGCCCTACAAAACCCCCCTGGTCTGCCCTCCGAAGACGCGGGTACTTACCTGCTGGCAGACTGGAACCAGGGCACCCCCTTCTCCATTGAAGCCTATGTGTTTTGGGCACCACTTTGACCTCTGCACCTGACCGGCCCTGAGCTGCTGGTGTGGTGACTTTGGGGTTGCTCTGAACCCCCAACGGTGGGCTACCTTGGACCCCAATTTGAACCCCGTAGGTGGTTTACTTACCTGCAAGAACTAACAATAACTTACCTCCCCTAGGAACTGTGAAAATTGCACTGTCCACTTTTAAAATAGCTATATGTGTTTTATGTAAAAAGTATATATGCTATTGTGATTATTCAAAGTTCGTAAAGTACTTACCTGCAATACCTTTCAAATGAGATATTACATGTAGAATTTTAACCTGTGGTTCTTAAAATAAACTAAGAAAAGATATTTTTCTATAACAAAAACCTATTGGCCTGGAATTGTCTCTGAGTGTGTGTTCCTCATTTATTGCCTGTGTGTATGTACAACAAATGCTTAACACTACTCCTTTGATAAGCCTACTGCTCGACCACACTACCACAAAATAGAGCATTAGTATTATCTCTTTTTGCCACTATCTTACCTCTAAGGGGAACCCTTGGACTCTGTGCATACTATTCCTTACTTTGAAATAGTGCATACAGAGCCAACTTCCTACAAGAAGGAACAGATATCAAAGGATATTGCCGAGCACTCTTTTGTTCAATCCTGGACTGGCATGAGGACAAAGACTTACAACTAGATCGCGAACACAGAACTGCCTCCTGACCACCAGACATTCTAATTTTTGTACACAACTTCCTGATCAAAGAAGACATTCTGAGAATGACTAGGGCCAAGCAACTCATCCGCTTCGGAGACCACACTCTTGCTCTCTTTCCAGATATATCCCTACTCACTCTACAACACTGCAGAGAGTTCAAACCTATCACAGAATTCTCAAAAACCTAAAAGTGTCTTATGGCTAGGGACACCCCTTCTGATTAACAGTTACCTGGGAAGTTCAACGTCACCAACTAAAGACCCTGCAGGATGCTCGCCGGGGCCTCGGTCTGACCGATGAACCCCCCTACTCATGCAATGCAATTATCTCCTGGGAGTTCACACCCAAGGTCCCACAATGCCAAAAACTGGGCTGCCGCCAGAAGCACAACCAACCAAGCCCTGAGGAGCAGGCTCAAGAAAGACAAGCAGTCCTGAACAGCATGGCCTCAGACACAAACAAACCTACCCCCATGACCTAACTTCCCAGTGTCGGCACACACCGACGACCTACAGGGTTGGGTCTGCTCCCAAGTAAATGGGCCGGTGGCAGTTGGCGACTCCTCTGAAAACTGTCCCCATATCAAGCTGCTCTATGCTGCAGGACTATGCCCCTGTAGTACTCTATCCCTGACTCAGAACTTTAAATGTTAGATTTTGTTGATATCCATAATATCTGGACTTCCACTACGAGTTAGGCCTACCACAAAATATGGCACTGCAAAGGTTTCACTTGGGCACTCCCTCGCCCTCAATATTGCCTATGCACCACTGTGCGGTCTAACCCCCTCCACCCAGCTGGCGCTTAAATAATGAGTCAATGTGCGAGGTCTAAATAATCCTATGAAATGAGCTGTGGTGCTATCCCTACTGGAACACTCAGAGTGTAATATTTGTCTCTTAGAAGAGACATACCTTACTGCTAAAGATACTTTTCAGATGTGCTTCAAATGGTTTCAGCAACAGCTCTGGTCCTCCACCCAAGCAAAGAGAGGGGGGTGGCTATATTGTTCTTTGGAAGCTTACAGGGTGAAATTCTGTCTAAAGTGGCAGAAGTCAAGGGACAACTACTTGCCTTTGGATTACGGGTAGGGAACTGCCACTTTACATTAGCTACCATCTATGCCCTTAACAAGCATCAAGAGAAGTTCCTCAAGGAGACACAAGCCTCTTGTTCTTCGCACCCCAGACACCGCAATTCTAATAGGGGACAACTTGAACTTGGTTACGGACAACAAACTTGACAGAGCCAGCCAAAGGTCTGACCAGGCTGGAGCCTTTTCATAGTCAAAAATTCAGTGGTTGAAGGTCTGTGGCCTGGCCATCACACGGCGAATGGCCCACGTCCACTCACAAGGTTACCCTTTCTACTCTGCATCTCTTAAAAAAAAAAAAAGAAAAAAAAAAAAACTAATTTCTAACCCACCCGCTTTCTTTAAACTGACACACAACACTTTAAGAGTCTGGGTCGCTATCTTACCACGCACCCTTGACACTCACAGCACACACTGACTCCTCTCAATATAGGATCTTGTGCTGGAGGCTGAGGGAAACACTGCTCTACTCACCCTCCAACGTAGAGGTGTGCGCCACGTTATTACAGACTATCTTAACGACAACGATGACACGGCACTCTCCTCCCTCTGGGAGGCGCTGAAGCTTGTGGTAAGGGGTTAATTAATTGCAATCTCGGTGGCTGAGAACAGAACCACGCAAAGAAAAAAGACAACATCTAAAGAGCACGGTCTTAGAATGGGAAATGATACACAAACGCAAGGGGACTCCAAGAGTATGGAGGGAACTGGAGAGAGCGAAAATGCAACTTAAGTGATTTGATCTCAACAGAGCTGACTACGCTATGGCTCGACTGAAACTTAAGTTCTACCTGGGGCGCAATCAATGTGGATGGATGCTGGCACGCCCACATACATGCTGCATCCATCTCTGTCATCCGGTCCTCTTAGACCGAAGGAGCGCTCTCAGTCCAGATAGCAGCTGCCTTACTACAATTTTATTGCACCCTATACAGAGCCTCTGAGGGCAACCATATAGATTTCACAAGCTATCTGGTTGAATGCAACCTCACCACCCAACACTCACTGAAGCGGAGTGTAAGGAAATGCCTCCTTGGCATGGTTGCCCCCTGACTTTTTGCCTTTGCTGATGCTATGTTTACAATTGAAAGTGTGCTGAGGCCTGCTAACCAGGCCCCAGCACCAGTGTTCTTTCCCTAACCTGTACTTTTGTATCCACAATTGGCAGACCCTGGCATCCAGATAAGTCCCTTGTAACTGGTACTTCTAGTACCAAGGGCCCTGATGCCAAGGAAGGTCTCTAAGGGCTGCAGCATGTCTTATGCCACCCTGGAGACCTCTCACTCAGCACAGACACCCTGCTTGCCAGCTTGTGTGTGCTAGTGAGGACAAAACGAGTAAGTCGACATGGCACTCCCCTCAGGGTGCCATGCCAGCCTCTCACTGCCTATGCAAGTATAGGTCAGTCACCCCTCTAGCAGGCCTTACAGCCCTAAGGCAGGGTGCACTATACCATAGGTGAGGGTACCAGTGCATGAGCATGGTACCCCTACAGTGTCTAAACAAAACCTTAGACATTGTAAGTGCAGGGTAGCCATAAGAGTATATGGTCTGGGAGTTCGTCAAACACGAACTCCACAGCACCATAATGGCTACACTGAAAACTGGGAAGTTTGGTATCAAACTTCTCAGCACAATAAATGCACACTGATGCCAGTGTACATTTTATTGCAAAATACACCCCAGAGGGCACCTTAGAGGTGCCCCCTGAAACGTAACCGACTGTCTGTGTAGGCTGACTAGTTCCAGCAGCCTGCCACACTAGAGACATGTTGCTGGCCCCATGGGGAGAGTGCCTTTGTCACTCTGAGGCCAGTAACAAAGCCTGCACTGGGTGGAGATGCTAACACCTCCCCCAGGCAGGAGCTGTAACACCTGGCGGTGAGCCTCAAAGGCTCACCCCTTTGTCACAGCCCAGCAGGGCACTCCAGCTTAGTGGAGTTGCCCGCCCCCTCCGGCCACGGCCCCCACTTTTGGCGGCAAGGCTGGAGGGAACAAAGAAAGCAACAAGGAGGAGTCACTGGCCAGTCAGGACAGCCCCTAAGGTGTCCTGAGCTGAGGTGACTCTAACTTTTAGAAATCCTCCATCTTGCAGATGGAGGATTCCCCCAATAGGGTTAGGATTGTGACCCCCTCCCCTTGGGAGGAGGCACAAAGAGGGTGTACCCACCCTCAGGGCTAGTAGCCATTGGCTACTAACCCCCCAGACCTAAACACGCCCTTAAATTTAGTATTTAAGGGCTACCCTGAACCCTAGAAAATTAGATTCCTGCAACAACAAGAAGAAGGACTGCCCAGCTGAAAACCCCTGCAGAGGAAGACCAGAAGACAACAACTGCCTTGGCTCCAGAAACTCACCGGCCTGTCTCCTGCCTTCCAAAGAACTCTGCTCCAGCGACGCCTTCCAAAGGGACCAGCGACCTCTGAATCCTCTGAGGACTGCCCTGCTTCGACGACGACAAGAAACTCCCGAGGACAGCGGACCTGCTCCAAAAAGACTGCAACTTTGTTTCAAGAAGCAGCTTTAAAGAACCCTGCAATCTCCCCGCAAGAAGCGTGAGACTTGCAACACTGCACCCGGCGACCCCGACTCGGCTGGTGGAGAACCAACACCTCAGGGAGGACCCCAGGACTACTCTACGACTGTGAGTACCAAAACCTGTCCCCCCTGAGCCCCCACAGCGCCGCCTGCAGAGGGAATCCCGAGGCTTCCCCTGACCGCGACTCTCTGAAACCTAAGTCCTGACGCCTGGAAAAGACCCTGCACCCGCAGCCCCCAGGACCTGAAGGACCGGACTTTCACTGCAGAAGTGACCCCCAGGAGTCCCTCTCCCTTGCCCAAGTGGAGGTTTCCCTGAGGAAGCCCCCCCCTTGTCTGCCTGCAGCGCTGAAGAGATCCCTTGATCTCTCATTGACTTCCATTGCGAACCCGACGCTTGTTCTAACACTGCACCCGGCCGCCCCCGCGCCGCTGAGGGTGAAATTTCTGTGTGGGCTTGTGTCCCCCCCGGTGCCCTACAAAACCCCCCTGGTCTGCCCTCCGAAGACGCGGGTACTTACCTGCAAGCAGACCGGAACCGGGGCACCCCCTTCTCTCCATTCTAGCCTATGCGTTTTGGGCACCACTTTGAACTCTGCACCTGACCGGCCCTGAGCTGCTGGTGTGGTAACTTTGGGGTTGCTCTGAACCCCCAACGGTGGGCTACCTTGGACCAAGAACTGAACCCTGTAAGTGTCTTACTTACCTGGTAAAACTAACAAAAACTTACCTCCCCCAGGAACTGTGAAAATTGCACTAAGTGTCCACTTTTAAAGTAGCTATTTGTGAATAACTTGAAAAGTATACATGCAATTGAAATGATTCAAAGTTCCTAATGTACTTACCTGCAATGCCTTTCAAACAAGATATTACATGTTAAATTTGAACCTGTGGTTCTTAAAATAAACTAAGAAAAGATATTTTTCTATAACAAAACCTATTGGCTGGATTTGTCTCTGAGTGTGTGTACCTCATTTATTGCCTATGTGTATGTACAACAAATGCTTAACACTACTCCTTGGATAAGCCTACTGCTCGACCACACTACCACAAAATAGAGCATTAGTATTATCTCTTTTTACCACTATTTTACCTCTAAGGGGAACCCTTGGACTCTGTGCATGCTATTCCTTACTTTGAAATAGCACATACAGAGCCAACTTCCTACACGGAGGATTTGGAGAAACCCATTCACATAGGTCATTTCAGCCATAGCTCGGTTAAAAACTGGGAAGGTTGACGACTTCTTGCATTTCTTTAAGGCCTTCTGCCTAGAACTGGTGCTCCTCCTTACAAGACTCTTCCATTACTTTGCCGACACAGGCTCCCTCACTGACACCATGCTGGAAGCCAGCATTACAGTGATTCTGAAGCAGGACAAGGATCCTACCACCTTTGGGTCCTATAGGCTTATCTCTTTACTCAACATTGATGCCAAACTCTTCAATTTAGAACACTTACATTCCTTTTTATATACATTTCAAACCCAAGAACTTCATAATCAGTTAATTAGATTACAAGCATGAACACTTTGCAGTTTCGAAAAGCAACAGTGTGATTTTTCAGTTTGCCAATGTTAACCTATGGGAGAAAAACAAAAAAGCAGTTTTGCAGGTAAGTATATAATTTACAAATCCAGTCTTAGAGGTTTATGGTCAACACGAGGGAAGGTTCAAATCAATACCACAGTGTCACAGGGGTGGCTGGGTGCACATGTCAAATTTGGAGTCTGGTGCCCAATGTCAACCAACGGAGACTGGGTGTAACCGAAGATGCGTCACTCACAGGTGAGTAAAGCAGTGTCAGGGGTCGATCTCCTGTAGCTGAGGTAGGCACAGGGGAGGGCCACAAGGCTGCATCAAACTTACACCCTCAGCGGCACAGGGGAGACTGGATGCAGAGTGCAAACACAGAGTCAGGCGCCCAATGCAAATCAATATGGGAAATCAGGTTTGGAAAAAGGCTGCCGGCTCCGGGCCAGAGGACTCAACGCACACCTGCCCAGTTAAGTTCTGATGCTAGGGGATGTAGGGACACCCATGGTCCAGCTCCCGAAGGCCAGGGGCTCTGCATACAGGGGTGTCCTTTGGCATTGGAAACAACTTACTGGGCAGGTTGCGGTCAGGTGGAGCTTTTGGTTTGAGGCTGTAGGCTTTGAGGCACACTCAGGCAGGGGTCAGCCCACATGTGGGCCACTTGGACTCAGACCATGGGCATTGGGTGTAGTGGTGGGTCCAGAGGCGGTTTTGCAGTTTCTCAGAGTAGAGCTTGCTGCAGCCCTCAGGCTCCTGCCTTCGGTACCCCATGCCCTAGGTACCAGGTGTACCCTTTACTAGGGACTTACAGTGGCATCAAAAGGTTCTGCCAATTGTGCAAAATGACTGCAGTTTTGGAGAAAGAGATCTGGCACTGGAGTCCTGTGTGATGGTGTGTGTGGGCGAGCGTGTGCGTGTCTCCCCCTCTCTCTACCCAGGTCAAAAGAAGCACTTTCTTACACCAGGCTTGGTTGACCCTTACCAGGAAGGCTTTTACCCTACGCGACAATGCAGAGAACACCAAGCACATTTTGCACTTGCTGGAAAAGATCCACATATCCAAGAAAATGCACTCATATCAATCAATGTTAAAATGCATCTGACAGGGTCCACTACTCCTACCTCTTCGCAACCCTTTCCCATCTAGGCTTTGGGAATAAATTAAGGTGCTGGATCAGGAGAGTGTACAGCACCGCCTCAGGCTTCAGTATGGGTGAACACCCTCGCAGCCCTTCCCAATTCAGCACGGGACGAAATAGGGATGCCCCTTTCCCCACTCCTTTTCGCCCTATACATGGAACCTTTAGCCCAAAAGATTCGAGTCAACCCTATCATCAATGGGAAAGTTTGGCTGAGACCATCGCCTCATTAGCCTATATGTGGATGGTATGATCCTTGCCATCTCTGATCCAAAGACTTCTTTCCCTGCCCTAGTCACCAAGCTTCAAGGGTTTGGGAAGATATCAGGCCTCAATGTGAATATGCAAAAATCTCAAAATCTAAACCTTTCAGTGACTCCATCTCACAAAGAAAGCCTCTGCTCTAGACTGCCATTTATGTGGCACTTAACCATACTCCCTACCTGGGAATCAGACTGGCCTGCCCTATACCACAAACTCTCATATTAAACTACTTTACCCTTACATCTGAAATTCTGGTTGATTTGGATACATGGCAACGCCTTTGCCTTTCTTGGATAGGCTAAATCGTGGCAATTAAAAGGAATATCTTGCCTTGTAGCTTATACCACTTTCAGACGTTCCCCTTGACCAGGCTGAAAAATAACCTGTAGACCCTCCAAAATGCAAACTCCAAATTCGTCTGCCTCGTTTATCTAACTATTTGCTGAACCACCCAACTCGGTGGGAGGAGGGGGAATAGTGATATGGGGCTTGCAGTACCTTGCTTTTGGCGATACTTCAAAGCCGGCCAGTTGCACTTCCTGGTAGAGTGGAGCCAACCGCTCTCTGAGAAACACTGGTGCTTCTTGGTCCGTGCAGTGGCCGGGTCCCACATAATGAAAAAAAATCCTTGGCTTCCCTGCAGCACTGAGCCTGGGGACTTTACTCCTTTCCTTCCCTGATCCCAACTCAGTATTTTGAGTCTGGGATGCAGTGGCAACCAAAGCAGGACGGACTTCTTTTCTGTCCCTGATGACTCCATCTGTCCCAATCCATGTTTTACTCCACCCATGTGTCCTGATCAATTCCAAAAATAGCAGGAAGGACAGTGTAAAAGAGCAGGGTGCCTTTATGACCCACAAGGGATTCTTCCATTCGAACAGGTAAAAATAGAGTATGGGTTAACAGAAGCTGATAGATTAGAATACTTGCAGATCCGCCACTGATTGCTGTGACCTGCTTTTCAGACTCGCGCACGGAGACCTCACAAAGTTGAACAAATGGCTGCTTCGGAAAAAGCATGACAAGTGCCTTTTCTCAGAAATCTACGCCCTCTCGGGCAAACAGGCCCAACCTCCTAAAGCGCCCGGCCAAGGTAGATGGGAGGCAGAGAATTGACAAGCAAAGAATGGGGAAATATTTTATAGAACAGCTCACAGTATAGCTAGTGTTGAGACGGCCTACAAAATAACATCAAATTTGTACCTTACTCCTGCACGGCTCCAATCATGGAATCAGATCTTGAGATTCCCCAAACCCTTAACCTGCCCGCTCCTCACCCAAACAGGGAAACAGATGGCCCTCGCCCTTGGCGCAGCACAGCGCGCCAAGTAATTTTATCACTATAGGGGCACAGAAAAGACCCCCAATTTTGCTGCCTGGCTCCACAAACTGTGGTTCCTATTGGGGATGGGGAAGTTATCCCTAGAAGGAGACCAACAGGGCCACAATTACTCTAATACATGGTTGCCCCTTATAGAAGTTCTTTCTTCAGAATTGAATGAGCTTACCTGCCCTGCATAACTGAAGGTGCTGCACCAACTGACCCACACCGACGTGACTCCAGCATAGCACCACTATACAACCATAGATCTATAGCTAAGCTCTGTTTTAGATGCAGCAACTGGATTGGCTAAGGGCATTCTCCAAACAAAAATACCCTTTGCCACTTCAAGTATAGCCACACTCATGTTAAGCAAGATGACACTTATTGAGTTTGTCTGCCTTGATTCTGAGGGATCCCACTACACAAGGAGGGAGATCATGTGACGTTCAGGCCATTGTGCAAGTCTCAGAGCCCCGAGACAGAGGGCAAGGGACCCACTCTGGATAGCCTGTTGCAGTACTACATGGCAGTTGTGTTGCATGTCAGCGCCTGCATGCTGCAGATGAGAGGCAGAAAGGACCAGACAGTGAAGGCAGATTGTGCTCAGCTCCAAATGTCTGTCACAGCTCTGCTCCATGGGGGACCAGAGGCCTCTGATCTACATGTTGTCCAGGGGACCTCTCATCCTAGCACTGATACATCTGTCATCACTGAGACCTTCTAGAGGACAGGACAGGAGGTTGGCAGTGAACGTCCTAGGCCGTCTCCTCTGTAGATCTGAAAATGTTGAACCGGTTGCTGGAAGGGCTGCGAGTACTGCCTTTAGTGATAGGCAAAACCCAGTGAATAACCCTGATACATCCAACACTGTTGATGGCATTGACAGGTAAAGCAATCCCAAGTAATAAACAACAACTCTGCTCTTTAAGAGTTTTTGTTCAAAATCTCTTATTTCGGCAAACCATCTAGGCCCATCAAAGGGCATGGCCATGAGTGCGACTCAGAAGTCCCCTGAAAACTAAGTGACACATGCAGACAAATGCGGTGTCTGATGGGAACAATGAAGGCCAGACAGGCCAACAGAATCAAAGTAATTAATGCCAGACCTTAAAATTTATTTTGCTGCATCCAAAGCACTAGACTAGCAGACAAAGATTCTCTTGCCCTTAGCTTCTATTCTTTTTCAATGTCCTGTCTGGTTGGTCAGCTGGAAAATAATTTGAGTGGACTTTTTTTTTTAGAAGTCGGCATTGTAAGGCTCTGTGGAGCATTGTGCTTTGTAAGAAAAACCTGATCGCCTCGTGCAAGTCTGAGTTATTTTTACAAAAATGAAACTCACTAGTGGGGATAAGCAAGTCTTAGACTACGTCCCTTGCTCCCACAAGGCTCCTACGTCACATTACTTAGCACCGCCTGGCTCCCACATGGCTCTACATCACTCTACTTTCTATTGGCTAGCTCCCACATGGCTCCAAGCTGGTCAGCACCTTCTCCTTGCCTCCTTAATTGTGTCAGGTAGCCTCGCCAAAGTACTGTGGTAAGTCTCCTTCCACTCACTAAAGCTGCATGCTTCTGGTGGTACCTATTTTTTAATTACTCTTTCCCCCTAAGGCATATGAATTCATGGCGAAGCCCCGCAGCATCACCTGGACATGTGCTCCATGAGAGAATCTAAAACAACAACCTTAACTCTAGGTAATCAATTCAATCACACATTCATTTGTTTGTGCATTCATAAAATAAACACACTATGTGCCATTAAAATTGCATTTATAGCACATACTAAGCCTGAAGAGGCTTCCTGAGATGAACCCAGCCATTTTTAATGATTAATTGTAGCTTTTCTTTCAGGGTCGCTTGGTGGGGGTGCAAGTGTATTATTATTTTTTTCAAGGGTGGGGGCATAAAAGGTTTACTCAGAACAGCTTTATGTTGTTCTATAAAATAACTTTGCCAGCTTGTAGTGAGCAGGGGTTGACTTTCACCCCCATTAATCACAGAGACGGAGCACACTTCACACGGCCACTACAGCCTTTTGCAGCTCATCGTTCTTAGCAACACTGCAGCTGTCCAACTTCTGTACTACAGCTGTACAATGGCTTCTGCCATCATAAAAACTTCGGTGTTCCCCTGGACTTCAGGTTATACCTTTTTTTAGAGTACTTCTCTTAGGTGTTCGTTTCGAAATGGAACATATGCACAAGTGGCAATTGAGTCTTCTGTGTGCGCTCGTTTGTTACACAGGTGTACTTTATAATTGAATGTGTCATTTTGTAGATACAAAGATTACTTTTTTCTTTTCAAGAAAACATCCATTTCGTTCCTACAAAAAGTAAACCTACGCAAGTGAATTCCTTTCGCTTGAACGTGGGCATTATCTGAATACAAGTTTTGTAAGAACGCTGATGGTGAGATAAAAATAAAAAAATCAGAAGGCACATATTTATTTCAACTTATCCATAGGTCCTATTCCTTCTTTTGAAAAAGATTCAGACAAATTCCAGTGTGCAGTCACAATCAGCCAGGTGGTACTTTTTAATTAGTCTCATCCCCCCTTCGCAAAGTGCCCTTAATCAAATGACAAGCATAGCAGCAGTTTTTATTTTTATATTCAGCGCAGCTTTGATCATTAAAGTACTGTAATACCGACACACCCACAGAACCAGGCTTTTCTGCTGATGTTCTCTGGTTGCTAGGGAAACATTAATAAAAGACAACTTGCACAAAGCGATTTGGCTTTAACGTTTTTAGAAACGTGCCCTGTTTGGACATGGTCACCCCCACTTTTTGCTAATTGGCGCTGAGGTTTTTTTGTCTGAGGTGCACTGGGTTCCTGTTAAACCGGTCCCTCTTTCCCTTAAACGGGGTAAATTGTGTACAATGAGCACACACTCTAGTATCTCTGTAGGTCCCTGGTAAATGGTACCCCAGGTACCTAGTGCCCGAGTACTGGAAAGGGTCCCTAAGGGCTGCAGCACTTTGTGCCACCCTAAGAGGGCTCCTAAAAACAGCACATAGCCTGCCATTGCAGACTGCGTGTCATGGTGCAAGCCATTAGAGAAAACACAATCTGGCACACTCATTGTGTGCCATGCCCCACTTACTGCATCTAAGTATAGGTAGGCCATCCCTATAGCAGGACTTCGAGCCCTAAGGCAGGGTACATTTTGCTTGATGTGTGGACATATCTGCACAAGCAGATATGCCCATCTGATGTCTAGTTCAATTGCTAAATGTTGCAAGTGAACAGGGATGCCATCTTAAAGGTACGTCTCCTCATTACGATTTTCCCAGCTGCATAATGGCTTCACTGAAAGCTTTGTTGTTTGGTATCAAACACCCAGTCTTAATAAATCTAGACTGATACCAGTCTTGGATTTACTATGGCAAGCACTCAGAGGGCCCCGTAAACCTACTAGTCCTCTAGTGTGCTAGCTGACTGGTATCAACCAGCCTGCTACCACAGACTTGTTTCTGGGCCCCTAGAGTTGAGAGCCCATGCTCTCAGAGGCCAGAAGCAATGCATTCTCCGAAGGAAGGTATTATCACCTCCTCTTGCAGGATGGCTAGTGAATCTGCATACCACGGCCAGAGATTTCAAAGGCCATGATAAGCCGATTTCCTCTGTGTGCATGTATTAGTAAATCCATCACTGGAATCAGTGTAGGATTATTAATATGAGATGCTTGATACAAAACATCCCTATTTTCAGTGAAGTCATGATGTAGCTGGGGAACTTGTATTGACCAGTGTCCAGCACATGTACTTAAAATGGCTTCCCTGTTGTCTAAGAATCGACAAAGACATAGTATTGGCAAATCTGCCCTTGAAGGTATGTGGACACATGTAATGTAATGCACCCTGCCTCGGGGCTGCAAGGGCTGCTGTCGGGTTGACTTACAAATATTACATACAGTGTTTAGAGAACATGGCACACAGGATGTGAGCCATGTTGTGTTTTCCACTTTTAGGGAGCACAGTGTCACACAGCCTACAATGGCAGTCTACATGAGGTTGGTGTTGGGTCCCTTTTAGTGGAACAAACTGGTGCTGCAGCTCTTGGGGGCCCCTATTCAGTGCCCATGCCCTAGGTACCAGGGGTACCCTTTACTAGAGACTAACAGAGGTGCTAAAGGGACTGGGCACTTGGGGACCAAGTGACCAGGTGTCTTGTGCTAGGGAATGAACACTGACACTAGGGACCTTGTTAGCAGAAACCCAGTGCACTGCAAAGATGGTCAAAGGCCAGGCAAAAAGTGGAGGGATATGCAACCAGAACCCATCCGCCTTACACCCATATACTAGAATCACCACTTCAATTTTGCCAGCATTTTTGTTTTACCAAATGCTTACTTATGCAGTCCTGCACAGCAGTGAAACCATTGTAACGAGTGCTGGAGCTGTCCAAGACTATAGCGAGTGTGGTTAAACTTCAAAAATGTGAGAGTACTATGAGCATAAAAAATGATTTCAGGCTGAAAGACCTAATAATGGCAAACATTGTCTCATGGAGACAAAAAAAAGAAAATAGCAAAAAGGAGGATGCCTAAGGCATCCAGCAAGTAACAGCAGAAACTCTGTGTTGAAAGAGGAAGGGATGACTGTTTCCACTTGTACAGAAAGAAGTGGAACTAAGAAAACAAGGATTCCTGCACACCTAATGCTTCCTGGAATGGTCCACTGTCTCATGGCGAGCAGAGATGTTTAACAGGATACGACAAGCAAGGTGCCTAGAGTGTAAAGTTTGTCAAGGTCTGAGATCAATACACTTTATAAGCCAATCCTCCCAGTAAGGTCCAGCTGAGCGTAGTCTAAGAAACTTAGGCCCTCATTATGACCCTGGTGGACGGCGTTATTTTGGAGAAAGGTATTGCTAACAGGCTGGCGGTACCTTTCCGCAAAATATGACATTGGCGTTTTGGCTCAAGCCAAACCGCCAATGTACCACTCCGGCAGCCAGGGCGGTAACAGCCGCCGGGCTGGAGACTTTGGTCTCCAGCCAGGCAACTGTCACAGTCCCACCCTCGGGATTATGACCCCACCTACCACCATGAAAACGATGGTGGTAGTGTAGGAAGTTGGCTCTGTATGTGCTATCTCAAAGTAAGGAATAGCATGCACAGAGTCCAAGGGTTCCCCTTAGAGGTAAAATAGTGGTAAAAAGAGATAATACTAATGCTCTATTTTGTGGTAGTGTGGTCGAGCAGTAGGCTTATCCAAGGAGTAGTGTTAAGCATTTGTTGTACATACACATAGACAATAAATGAAGTACACACACTGTAGGAAGTTGGCTCTGTATGTGCTATTTCAAAGTAAGGAATAGCATGCACAGAGTCCAAGGGTTCCCCTTAGAGGTAAAATAGTGGTAAAAAGAGATAATACTAATGCTCTATTTTGTGGTAGTGTGGTCGAGCAGTAGGCTTATCCAAGGAGTAGTGTTAAGCATTTGTTGTACATACACATAGACAATAAATGAGGTACACACACTCAGAGACAAATCCAGCCAATAGGTTTTGTTATAGAAAAATATCTTTTCTTAGTTTATTTTAAGAACCACAGGTTCAAATTTAACATGTAATATCTTGTTTGAAAGGTATTGCAGGTAAGTACATTAGGAACTTTGAATCATTTCAATTGCATGTATACTTTTCAAGTTATTCACAAATAGCTACTTTAAAAGTGGACACAGTGCAATTTTCACAGTTCCTGGGGGAGGTAAGTTTTTGTTAGTTTTACCAGGTAAGTAAGACACTTACAGGGTTCAGTTCTTGGTCCAAGGTAGCCCACCGTTGGGGGTTCAGAGCAACCCCAAAGTTACCAGGGGCAGAGGTCAAAGTGGTGCCCAAAACGCATAGGCTAGAATGGAGAGAAGGGGGTGCCCCGGTTCCGGTCTGCTTGCAGGTAAGTACCCGCGTCTTCGGAGGGCAGACCAGGGGGGTTTTGTAGGGCACCGGGGGGGACACAAGCCCACACAGAAATTTCACCCTCAGCGGCGCGGGGGCGGCCGGGTGCAGTGTAGAAACAAGCGTCGGGTTTTCAATGTTAGTCTATGAGAGATCAAGGGATCTCTTCAGCGCTGCAGGCAGACAAGGGGGGGCTTCCTCGGGGAAACCTCCACTTGGGCAAGGGAGAGGGACTCCTGGGGGTCACTTCTGCAGTGAAAGTCCGGTCCTTCAGGTCCTGGGGGCTGCGGGTGCAGGGTCTTTTCCAGGCGTCGGGACTTAGGTTTCAGAGAGTCGCGGTCAGGGGAAGCCTCGGGATTCCCTCTGCAGGCGGCGCTGTGGGGGCTCAGGGGGGACAGGTTTTGGTACTCACAGTCGTAGAGTAGTCCGGGGGTCCTCCCTGAGGTGTTGGTTCTCCACCAGCCGAGTCGGGGTCGCCGGGTGCAGTGTTGCAAGTCTCACGCTTCTTGCGGGGAGTTGCAGGGTTCTTTAAAGCTGCTTCTTGAGACAAAGTTGCAGTCTTTTTGGAGCAGGTCCGCTGTCCTCGGGAGTTTCTTGTCGTCGTCGAAGCAGGGCAGTCCTCAGAGGATTCAGAGGTCGCTGGTCCCTTTGGAAGGCGTCGCTGGAGCAGGGTTCTTTGGAAGGCAGGAGACAGGCCGGTGAGTTTCTGGAGCCAAGGCAGTTGTTGTCTTCTGGTCTTCCTCTGCAGGGGTTTCAGCTAGGCAGTCCTTCTTGTTGTTGCAGGAATCTAAATCTTTAGGTTCAGGGAAGCCCTTAAATACTAAATTTAAGGGTGTGTTTAGGTCTGGGGGGTTAGTAGCCAATGGCTACTAGCCCTGAGGGTGGGTACACCCTCTTTGTGCCTCCTCCCAAGGGGAGGGGGTCACAATCCTAACCCTATTGGGGGAATCCTCCATCTGCAAGATGGAGGATTTCTAAAAGTTAGAGTCACTTCAGCTCAGGACACCTTAAGGGGCTGTCCTGACTGGCCAGTGACTCCTCCTTGTTGCTTTCTTTGTTCCCTCCAGCCTTGCCGCCAAAAGTGGGGGCCGTGGCCGGAGGGGGCGGGCAACTCCACTAAGCTGGAGTGCCCTGCTGGGCTGTGACAAAGGGGTGAGCCTTTGAGGCTCACCGCCAGGTGTTACAGCTCCTGCCTGGGGGAGGTGTTAGCATCTCCACCCAGTGCAGGCTTTGTTACTGGCCTCAGAGTGACAAAGGCACTCTCCCCATGGGGCCAGCAACATGTCTCTAGTGTGGAAGGCTGCTGGAACTAGTCAGCCTACACAGACAGTCGGTTAAGTTTCAGGGGGCACCTCTAAGGTGCCCTCTGTGGTGTATTTTACAATAAAATGTACACTGGCATCAGTGTGCATTTATTGTGCTGAGAAGTTTGATACCAAACTTCCCAGTTTTCAGTGTAGCCATTATGGTGCTGTGGAGTTCGTGTAAAACAGACTCCCAGACCATATACTCTTATGGCTACCCTGCACTTACAATGTCTAAGGTTTTGCTTAGACACTGTAGGGGTACAGTGCTCATGCACTGGTACCCTCACCTATGGTATAGTGCACCCTGCCTTGGGGCTGTAAGGCCTGCTAGAGGGGTGTAAGGAAATGCCTCCTTGGCATGGTTGCCCCCTGACTTTTTGCCTTTGCTGATGCTATGTTTACAATTGAAAGTGTGCTGAGGCCTGCTAACCAGGCCCCAGCACCAGTGTTCTTTCCCTAACCTGTACTTTTGTATCCACAATTGGCAGACCCTGGCATCCAGATAAGTCCCTTGTAACTGGTACTTCTAGTACCAAGGGCCCTGATGCCAAGGAAGGACTCTAAGGGCTGCAGCATGTCTTATGCCACCCTGGAGACCTCTCACTCAGCACAGACACCCTGCTTGCCAGCTTGTGTGTGCTAGTGAGGACAAAACGAGTAAGTCGACATGGCACTCCCCTCAGGGTGCCATGCCAGCCTCTCACTGCCTATGCAGTATAGGTAAGACACCCCTCTAGCAGGCCTTACAGCCCTAAGGCAGGGTGCACTATACCATAGGTGAGGGTACCAGTGCATGAGCATGTGACCCCTACAGTGTCTAAACAAAACCTTAGACATTGTAAGTGCAGGGTAGCCATAAGAGTATATGGTCTGGGAGTTTGTCAAACACGAACTCCACAGCACCATAATGGCTACACTGAAAACTGGGAAGTTTGGTATCAAACTTCTCAGCACAATAAATGCACACTGATGCCAGTGTACATTTTATTGTAAAATACACCCCAGAGGGCACCTTAGAGGTGCCCCCTGAAACTTAACCGACTATCTGTGTAGGCTGACTAGTTTTAGCAGCCTGCCACAAACCGAGACATGTTGCTGGCCCCATGGGGGAGAGTGCCTTTGTCACTCTGAGGCCAGTAACAAAGCCTGCACTGGGTGGAGATGCTAACACCTCCCCCAGGCAGGAATTGTCACACCTGGCGGTGAGCCTCAAAGGCTCACCTCCTTTGTGCCAACCCAGCAGGACACTCCAGCTAGTGGAGTTGCCCGCCCCCTCCGGCCAGGCCCCACTTTTGGCGGCAAGGCCGGAGAAAATACTGAGAAAAACAAGGAGGAGTCACTGGCCAGTCAGGACCGCCCCTAAGGTGTCCTGAGCTGAAGTGACTCTAACTTTTAGAAATCCTCCATCTTGCAGATGGAGGATTCCCCCAATAGGGTTAGGATTGTGACCCCCTCCCCTTGGGAGGAGGCACAAAGAGGGTGTACCCACCCTCAGGGCTAGTAGCCATTGGCTACTAACCCCCCAGACCTAAACACGCCCTTAAATTTAGTATTTAAGGGCTACCCTGAACCCTAGAAAATCAGATTCCTGCAACTACAAGAAGAAGGACTGCCCAGCTGAAAACCCCTGCAGCGGAAGACCAGAAGACGACAACTGCCTTGGCTCCAGAAACTCACCGGCCTGTCTCCTGCCTTCCAAAGATCCTGCTCCAGCGACGCCTTCCAAAGGGACCAGCGACCTCGACATCCTCTGAGGACTGCCCCTGCTTCGAAAAGACAAGAAACTCCCGAGGACAGCGGACCTGCTCCAAGAAAAGCTGCAACTTTGTTTCCAGCAGCTTTAAAGAACCCTGCAAGCTCCCCGCAAGAAGCGTGAGACTTGCAACACTGCACCCGGCGACCCCGACTCGGCTGGTGGAGATCCGACACCTCAGGCGGGACCCCAGGACTACTCTGATACTGTGAGTACCAAAACCTGTCCCCCCTGAGCCCCCACAGCGCCGCCTGCAGAGGGAATCCCGAGGCTTCCCCTGACCGCGACTCTTTGAACCTAAAGTCCCGACGCCTGGGAGAGACCCTGCACCCGCAGCCCCCAGGACCGGACTTTCACTGGAGAAGTGACCCCCAGGAGTCCCTCTCCCTTGTCCAAGTGGAGGTTTCCCCGAGGAATCCCCCCCTTTCCTGCCTGCAGCGCTGAAGAGATCCCGAGATCTCTCATAGACTAACATTGCGAACCCGACGCTTGTTTCTACACTGCACCCGGCCGCCCCCGCGCCGCTGAGGGTGAAATTTCTGTGTGGACTTGTGTCCCCCCCGGTGCCCTACAAAACCCCCCTGGTCTGCCCTCCGAAGACGCGGGTACTTACCTGCAAGCAGACCGGAACCGGGGCACCCCCTTCTCTCCATTCTAGCCTATGTGTTTTGGGCACCACTTTGAACTCTGCACCTGACCGGCCCTGAGCTGCGGGTGTGGTGACTTTGGGGATGCTCTGAACCCCCAACGGTGGGCTACCTTGGACCAAGAACTGAACCCTGTAAGTGTCTTACTTACCTGGTAAAACTAACAAAAACTTACCTCCCCCAGGAACTGTGAAAATTGCACTAAGTGTCCACTTTTAAAACAGCTATTTGTCAATAACTTGTAAAGTATACATGCAATTTTTATGATTTGAAGTTCCTAAAGTACTTACCTGCAATACCTTTCGAATGAGATATTACATGTAGAATTTGAACCTGTGGTTCTTAAAATAAACTAAGAAAATATATTTTTCTATATAAAAACCTATTGGCTGGATTTGTCTCTGAGTGTGTGTACCTCATTTATTGTCTATGTGTATGTACAACAAATGCTTAACACTACTCCTTGGATAAGCCTACTGCTCGACCACACTACCACAAAATAGAGCATTAGTATTATCTCTTTTTGCCACTATCTTACCTCTAAGGGGAACCCTTGGACTCTGTGCATGCTATTCCTTACTTTGAAATAGCACATACAGAGCCAACTTCCTACAAGGGGTGTCTTACCTATACTGCATAGGCAGTGAGAGGCTGGCATGGCACCCTGAGGGGAGTGCCATGTCGACTTACTCATTTTGTTCTCACTAGCACACACAGGCTTGTAAGCAGTGTGTCTGTGCTGAGTGAGGGGTCTCTAGGGTGGCATAACACATGCTGCAGCCCTTAGAGACCTTCCCTGGCATCAGGGCCCTGGGTACCAGAGGTACCAGTTACAAGGGACTTATCTGGATGCCAGGGTGTGCCAATTGTGGGATCAATGGTACATTTTAGGTGAAAGAACACTGGTGTTGGGGCCTGGTTAGCAGGGTCCCAGCACACTTCTCAGTCAAGTCAGCATCAGTATCAGGCAAAAAGTGGGGGGTAACTGCAACTGGGAGCCATTTCTTTACACAAGCCCCCCCCCAGCCCACAGGCCAGGAGACTCAGCCCAAGCTGGGAGAGTCTTCCTAGTCTGTCAGGCGAGGAAGAGTAGAGGAAATAGGCTGGTTTGTTGCAGGGCCTACTCTGCCTTACATCCTCCTGTTCAGGTCATTCCCTCTGGGGAACTGACCCACTTCCACAGTGATAGGACCTAGTCTGAACTGCCTCTTGTCTGTGCTTTTTATGTCTTCACCCATTCTCTCTATTTTGGGGTTAGAGGTATCCACCTCTGCTAATCTTATCTTAGCCAGGGTCACCCCTAGCTTACCCAAAGAGGTTACCCAGAGCTGGAGTAACCCCACTGTAGGACGTTGGCTCTGTATGTGCTATTTCAAAGTAAGGAATAGCATGCACAGAGTCCAAGGGTTCCCCTTAGAGGTAAAATAGTGGTAAAAATAGATAATACTAATGCTCTATTTTGTGGTAGTGTGGTCGAGCAGTAGGCTTATCCAAGGAGTAGTGTTAAGCATTTGTTGTACATACACATAGACAATAAATGAGGTACACACACTCAGAGACAAATCCAGCCAATAGGTTTTTGTATAGAAAAATATCTTTTCTTAGTTTATTTTAAGAACCACAGGTTCAAATTCTACATGTAATAGCTTATTTGAAAGGTATTGCAGGTAAGTACTTTAGGAACTTTAAATCATAAAAATTGCATGTATACTTTTCAAGTTATTCACAAATAGCTGTTTTAAAAGTGGACACTTAGTGCAATTTTCACAGTTCCTGGGGGAGGTAAGTTTTTGTTAGTTTTACCAGGTAAGTAAGACACTTACAGGGTTCAGTTCTTGGTCCAAGGTAGCCCACCGTTGGGGGTTCAGAGCAACCCCAAAGTCACCACACCAGCAGCTCAGGGCCGGTCAGGTGCAGAGTTCAAAGTGGTGCCCAAAACACATAGGCTAGAATGGAGAGAAGGGGGTGCCCCGGTTCCGGGCTGCTTGCAGGTAAGTACCCGCGTCTTCGGAGGGCAGACCAGAGGGGTTTTGTAGGGCACCGGGGGGGGACACAAGCCCACACAGAAATTTCACCCTCAGCGGCGCGGGGGCGGCCGGGTGCAGTGTAGAAACAAGCGTCGGGTTCGTAATGGAAGTCAATGGGAGATCTCGGGATCTCTTCAGCGCTGCAGGCAGGCAAGGGGGGGGTTCCTCGGGGAAACCTCCACTTGATCAAGGGAGAGGGACTCCTGGGGGTCACTCCTCCAGTGAAAGTCCGGTCCTTCAGGTCCTGGGGGCTGCGGGTGCAGGGTCTCTCCCAGGTGTCGGGACTTTGGATTCAAAGAGTCGCGGTTAGGGGAAGCCTCGGGATTCCCTCTGCAGGCGGCGCTGTGGGGGCTCAGGGGGGACAGGTTTTGGTACTCACAGTATCAGAGTAGTCCTGGGGTCCCTCCTGAGGTGTCGGATCTCCACCAGCCGAGTCGGGGTCGCCGGGTGCAGTGTTGCAAGTCTCACGCTTCTTGCGGGGAGCTTGCAGGGTTCTTTCAAGGCTGCTGGAAACAAAGTTGCAGCCTTTCTTGGAGCAGGTCCGCTGTCCTCGGGAGTTTCTTGTCTTTTCGAAGCAGGGGCAGTCCTCAGAGGATGTCGAGGTCGCTGGTCCCTTTGGAAGGCGTCGCTGGAGCAGGATCTTTGGAAGGCAGGAGACAGGCCGGTGAGTTTCTGGAGCCAAGGCAGTTGTCGTCTTCTGGTCTTCCGCTGCAGGGGTTTTCAGCTAGGCAGTCCTTCTTCTTGTAGTTTGCAGGAATCTAATTTTCTAGGGTTCAGGGTAGCCCTTAAATACTAAATTTAAGGGCGTGTTTAGGTCTGGGGGGTTAGTAGCCAATGGCTACTAGTCCTGAGGGTGGGTACACCCTCTTTGTGCCTCCTCCCAAGGGGAGGGGGTCACAATCCTAACCCTATTGGGGGAATCCTCCATCTGCAAGATGGAGGATTTCTAAAAGTTAGAGTCACCTCAGCTCAGGACACCTTAGGGGCTGTCCTGACTGGCCAGTGACTCCTCCTTGTTGCTTTCTTTGTTCCCTCCAGCCTTGCCGCCAAAAGTGGGGGCCGTGGCCGGAGGGGGCGGGCAACTCCACTAAGCTGGAGTGCCCTGCTGGGCTGCGACAAAGGGGTGAGCCTTTGAGGCTCACCGCCAGGTGTCACAGCTCCTGCCTGGGGGAGGTGTTAGCATCTCCACCCAGTGCAGGCTTTGTTACTGGCCTCAGAGTGACAAAGGCACTCTCCCCATGGGGCCAGCAACATGTCTCTGGTGTGGCAGGCTGCTGGAACTAGTCAGCCTACACAGACAGTCGGTTAAGTTTCAGGGGGCACCTCTAAGGTGCCCTCTGTGGTGTATTTTGCAATAAAATGTACACTGGCATCAGTGTGCATTTATTGTGCTGAGAAGTTTGATACCAAACTTCCCAGTTTTCAGTGTAGCCATTATGGTGCTGTGGAGTTCGTGTTTGACAGGCTCCCAGACCATATACTCTTATGGCTACCCTGCACTTACAATGTCTAAGGTTTTGTTTAGACACTGTAGGGGTACCATGCTCATGCACTGGTACCCTCACCTATGGTATAGTGCACCCTGCCTTAGGGCTGTAAGGCCTGCTAGAGGGGTGTCTTACCTATACTGCATAGGCAGTGAGAGGCTGGCATGGCACCCTGAGGGGAGTGCCATGTCGACTTACTCATTTTGTTCTCACTAGCACACACAGGCTTGTAAGCAGTGTGTCTGTGCTGAGTGAGGGGTCTCTAGGGTGGCATAAGACATGCTGCAGCCCTTAGAGACCTTCCTTGGCATCAGGGCCCTTGGTACTAGAAGTACCAGTTACAAGGGACTTATCTGAATGCCAGGGTGTGCCAATTGTGGATACAATGGTACATTTTAGGTGAAGGAACACTGGTGCTGGGGCCTGGTTAGCAGGGTCCCAGCACTCTTCTCAGTCAAGTCAGCATCAGTATCAGGCAAAAAGTGGGGGGTAACTGCAACAGGGAGCCATTTCTTTACACCCACCATGACCAACAGGGTCAGGGGGCCTAACTTGTTATTTGGCATGGGGTCAGACCACCATGCCAGGGATAGTGCAGCCATAAAGGCTAACACCCAGCAGAGGCCACTGACAGCTGTCAGTGCCCAGAACCACACCTTTAGCTCTTCACCTACAAGGGAAGGGGCTAAGTTACAGGCTTCTTCGGGTTCAGGGTGCCTGTCTGCTGTATTAGAGTGGGGGGTTACCACATCTTGTAGTAAACACCCTTCTTCCACTCTTTCTTCTGTTAGCTGAGGAGCCACCCACTCAGGCTTAACAGTTGCCTGACTAGTCAGGACTTCTTGTGGGTCAGGTTGGACTTTATCAGAGCCACTTTTGGAGTTCTCCCCTACTGGAGTAGAATCTCCTTGGCTTGCTGGAACCTTGGCTAAAGGTTGTCCACCTTTCCTACTCTGTTTCCTTTTCTTTTTCTTCTGGGGCCTACTGGCATTTACTGCAGAGGTAGGCACTCCAGAATCCTTGGGAGAGGACTGGCCCTGGACCAGTTCTTCTCTTAGGCTCTGACTAACCTCTGGGTAGTCATTTCCAAGGAGACAATCAAGGGGGAGGTCTGTACTGACTACCACCCTTCTCCAGCTAAAAGTTCCACCCACTTCTATGGGCACAAAAGCCACAGGCCTATTAGTGACCCTGTCTGGGCTAACTCTTACTCTGGCCATCTCACCTGGGATGTACTGGTTTGAGAACACCAGCCTGTCATGCACAATAGTGTGACTGGCACAAGTGTCTCTCAGGGCAGTGGCTGGGATTCCATTCACCTGTAGGTGGTGGAAGTGTCTACTTCCCTCTGGAATCTCCAACTCACCTGTTGGACCCTTTTTCCAGTTGAAGGCTATGAAGACCTCCTCATCTGAGGAGTCATCCCCAATGGCTACACTGGTCACCCCTGGGATTTTGCTAGGGGGTTTGTTTTGGGGACAAGAAGTGTCCTTGGTGTGGTGCCCTGTCTGTTTACAGTTATGGCACCATGCCTTAGTGGCATCCCAGCTCTTACCCTGGTACCCACCTTTGTTTTGGGTTGTGTCTCGGGGCCCACCCACCTGGTCTGGTTTTTGGGGGCCTACAGAGGACTCTTTTTCTTTGTTTCTAGTGTCACCCACTTTCTCCTGGGGAGGCTTTGTAACCCCTTTCTTTTGGTCACCCCCAGTGGACGTTTTGGTTACCCTAGTCTTGACCCAGTGGTCTGCCTTCTTTCCCAATTCTTGGGGAGAAATTGGACCTAGGTCTACCAGATACTGATGCAACTTTTCATTGAAGCAGTTACTTAAAATGTCTTCTTTCATAAACAAATTATAAAGCCCAACATAGTCATACACTTCATTTCCAGTTACCCAACCATCCAGTGTTTTCACTGAGTAGTCAACATAATCAACCCAGGTCTGGCTCGAGGATTTTTGAGCCCCCCTGAATCTAATCCTATACTCCTCAGTGGAGAATCCAAAGCCCTCAATCAGGGTACCCTTCATGAGGTCATAAGATTCTGCATCTTTTTTTAGAGAGTGTGAGGAGTCTATCCCTACACTTTCCTGTGAACATTTCCCAAAGGAGAGCACCCCAGTGAGATTTGTTCACTTTTCTGGTTACACAAGCCCTCTCAAAAGCTGTGAACCATTTGGTGATGTCATCACCATCTTCATATTTTGTTACAATCCCTTTGGGGATTTTCAACATGTCAGGAGAATCTCTGACCCTATTTATGTTGCTGCCACCATTGATGGGTCCTAGGCCCATCTCTTGTCTTTCCCTCTCTATGGCTAGGATCTGTCTTTCCAAAGCCAATCTTTTGGCCATCCTGGCTAACTGGATGTCCTCTTCACTGGAGTTATCCTCAGTGATTTCAGAGTTGGTGGTCCCTCCTGTGAGGGAACCAGCATCTCTGACTATTATTTGTGGAGTCAGGGCTTGAGAAGCCCTGCTCTCCCTAAGTAGGACTGGAGGGGGGGGAATTTCCCTCCAAGTCACTATCTTCATCCTCTGAGTTGCCATCCTCAGAGGGGTTGGCCTTTTCAAACTCTGCCAAAAGCTCCTGGAGCTGTACTTTGGTAGGTTTGGGGCCCATTGCTATTTTCTTTAGTTTACAGAGTGACCTTAGCTCTCTCATCTGTAGATAGAGGTAAGGTGTGGTGTCGAGTTCCACCACAGTCACATCTGTGCTAGACATTTTGCTTCTAAGAGTTGGAATACTTTTTAAGAATCTAAAACTGGTTCTAGAATCTAATTCAAACTTTTACAAACTTTTAAACTCTAAAAGAAATGCTAAACAGGATCTAACACAAGGCCCTAGCAGGTCTTTTAAGAATTTAGAAAACTTTTCAAATTGCAAAAATCAATTTCTAATGACAATTTTGGAATTTGTCGTGTGATCAGGTATTGGCTGAGTAGTCCAGCAAATGCAAAGTCTTGTACCCCACCGCTGATCCACCAATGTAGGAAGTTGGCTCTGTATGTGCTATTCCAAAGTAAGGAATAGCATGCACAGAGTCCAAGGGTTCCCCTTAGAGGTAAAATAGTGGTAAAAAGAGATAATACTAATGCTCTATTTTGTGGTAGTGTGGTCGAGCAGTAGGCTTATCCAAGGAGTAGTGTTAAGCATTTGTTGTACATACACATAGACAATAAATGAGGTACACACACTCAGAGACAAATCCAGCCAATAGGTTTTGTTATAGAAAAATATCTTTTCTTAGTTTATTTTAAGAACCACAGGTTCAAATTTAACATGTAATATCTTGTTTGAAAGGTATTGCAGATAAGTACATTAGGAACTTTGAATCATTTCAATTGCATGTATACTTTTCAAGTTATTCACAAATAGCTACTTTAAAAGTGGACACTTAGTGCAATTTTCACAGTTCCTGGGGGAGGTAAGTTTTTGTTAGTTTTACCAGGTAAGTAAGACACTTACAGGGTTCAGTTCTTGGTCCAAGGTAGCCCACCGTGGGGGGTTCAGAGCAACCCCAAAGTTACCACACCAGCAGCTCAGGGCCGGTCAGGTGCAGAGTTCAAAGTGGTGCCCAAAACGCATAGGCTAGAATGGAAAGAAGGGGGTGCCCCGGTTCCGGTCTGCTTGCAGGTAAGTACCCGCGTCTTCGGAGGGCAGACCAGAGGGGTTTTGTAGGGCACCGGGGGGGACACAAGCCCACACAGAAATTTCACCCTCAGCAGCGCGGGGGCGGCCGGGTGCAGTGTAGAAACAAGCGTCGGGCTTTCAATGTTAGTCTATGAGAGATCAAGGGATCTCTTCAGCGCTGCAGGCAGGCAAGGGGGGGCTTCCTCGGGGAAACCTCCACTTGGGCAAGGGAGAGGGACTCCTGGGGGTCACTTCTGCAGTGAAAGTCCGGTCCGTCAGGTCCTGGGGGCTGCGGGTGCAGGGTCTTTTCCAGGCGTCGGGACTTAGGTTTCAGAGAGTCGCGGTCAGGGGAAGCCTCGGGATTCCCTCTGCAGGCGGCGCTGTGGGGGCTCAGGGGGGACAGGTTTTGGTACTCACAGTCGTAGAGTAGTCCGGGGGTCCTCCCTGAGGTGTTGGTTCTCCACCAGTCGAGTCGGGGTCGTCGGGTGCAGTGTTGCAAGTCTCACGCTTCTTGCGGGGAGATTGCAGGGTCTTTAAAGCTGCTCCTTGAAACAAAGTTGCAGTCTTTTTGGAGCAGGTCCGCTGTCCTCGGGAGTTTCTTGTCTTTTTCGAAGCAGGGCAGTCCTCAGAGGAGTCAGAGGTCGCTGGTCCCTTGGAAGGCGTCGCTGGAGCAGAGTTCTTTGGAAGGCAGGAGACAGGCCGGTGAGTTTCTGGAGCCAAGGCAGTTGTCGTCTTCGGGTCTTCCTCTGCAGGGGTTTTCAGCTAGGCAGTCCTTCTTCTTGTAGTTGCAGGAATCTACTTTTCTAGGGTTCAGGGTAGCCCTTAAATACTAAATTTAAGGGCGTGTTTAGGTCTGGGGGGTTAGTAGCCAATGGCTACCAGCCCTGAGGGTGGGTACACCCTCTTTGTGCCTCCTCCCAAGGGGAGGGGGTCACAATCCTAACCCTATTGGGGGAATCCTCCATCTGCAAGATGGAGGATTTCTAAAAGTGAGAGTCACCTCAGCTCAGGACACCTTAGGGGCTATCCTGACTGGCCAGTGACTCCTCCTTGTTGCTTTCTTTGTTCCCTCCAGCCTTGCCGCCAAAAGTGGGGGCCGTGGCCGGAGGGGGCGGGCAACTCCACTAAGCTGGAGTGCCCTGCTGGGCTGTGACAAAGGGGTGAGCCTTTGAGGCTCACCGCCAGGTGTTACAGCTCCTGCCTGGGGGAGGTGTTAGCATCTCCACCCAGTGCAGGCTTTGTTACTGGCCTCAGTGACAAAGGCACTCTCCCCATGGGGCCAGCAACATGTCTCTAGTGTGGCAGGCTGCTGGAACTAGTCAGCCTACACAGACAGTTGGTTAAGTTTCAGGGGGCACCTCTAAGGTGCCCTCTGGGGTGTATTTTGCAATTAAATGTACACTGGCATCAGTGTGCATTTATTGTGCTGAGAAGTTTGATACCAAACTTCTCAGTTTTCAGTGTAGCCATTATGGTGCTGTGGAGTTCGTGTTTGACAAACTCCCAGACCATATACTCTTATGGCTACCCTGCACTTACAATGTCTAAGGTTTTGTTTAGACACTGTAGGGGTACCATGCTCATGCACTGGTACCCTCACCTATGGTATAGTGCACCCTGCCTTAGGGTTGTAAGGCCTGCTAGAGGGGTGGCTGACCTATACTTGCGTAGGCAGTGAGAGGCTGGCATGGCACCCTGAGGGGAGTGCCATGTCGACTTACTCGTTTTGTTCTCACTAGCACACACAAGCTGGCAAGCAGTGTGTCTGTGCTGAGTGAGAGGTCTCCAGGGTGGCATAAGACATGCTGCAGCCCTTAGAGACCTTCCTTGGCATCAGGGCCCTTGGTACTAGAAGTACCAGTTACAAGGGACTTATCTGGATGCCAGGGTCTGCCAATTGTGGATACAAAAGTACAGGTTAGGGAAAGAACACTGGTGCTGGGGCCTGGTTAGCAGGCCTCAGCACACTTTCAATTGTAAACATAGCATCAGCAAAGGCAAAAAGTCAGGGGGCAACCATGCCAAGGAGGCATTTCCTTACACAACCCCCCCCCAAACGAAAGAGGATGAGACTAACCTTTCCCAAGAGAGTCTTCATTTTCTAAGTGGAAGAACCTGGAAAGGCCATCTGCATTGGCATGGGCAGTCCCAGGCCTGTGTTCCACGATAAAGTCTATTCCCTGTAGGGAGATGGACCACCTCAACAGTTTAGGATTTTCACCTTTCATTTGCATCAGCCATTTGAGAGGTCTGTGGTCAGTTTGAACTAGGAAGTGAGTCCCAAAGAGGTATGGTCTCAGCTTCTTCAGGGACCAAACCACAGCAAAGGCCTCCCTCTCAATGGCACTCCAACGCTGCTCCCTGGGGAGTAACCTCCTGCTAATGAAAGCAACAGGCTGGTCAAGGCCATCATCATTTGTTTGGGACAAAACTGCCCCTATCCCATGTTCAGAGGCATCTATCTGCACAATGAACTGCTTAGAATAATCTGGAGCTTTTAGAACTGGTGCTGAGCACATTGCTTGTTTCAGGGTGTCAAAGGCCTGTTGGCATTCCACAGTCCAGTTCACTTTCTTGGGCATTTTCTTGGAGGTGAGTTCAGTGAGGGCTGTCACAATGGATCCATATCCCTTCACAAACCTCCTGTAATACCCAGTCAAGCCAAGGAATGCCCTGACTTGAGTCTGGGTTTTTGGAGCTACCCAGTCCAGAATAGTCTGGATCTTGGGTTGGAGTGGCTGAACTTGGCCTCCACCTACAAGGTGGCCCAAGTAAACCACAGTTCCCTGCCCTATCTGGCACTTGGATGCCTTGATAGAGAGGCCTGCAGATTGCAGAGCCTTCAAAACCTTCTTCAGGTGGACCAGGTGATCCTGCCAGGTGGAGCTAAAGACAGCAATATCATCAAGATAAGCTGTGCTAAAGGACTCCAAGCCAGCAAGGACTTGATTCACCAACCTTTGGAAGGTGGCAGGGGCATTCTTTAAACCAAAGGGCATAACAGTAAACTGATAATGCCCATCAGGTGTGGAGAATGCTGTTTTCTCTTTTGCTCCAGGTGCCATTTTTATTTGCCAGTACCCTGCTGTCAAGTCAAAGGTACTTAAGAATTTGGCAGCACCTAATTTATCTATGAGCTCATCAGCTCTAGGAATTGGATGAGCATCTGTCTTGGTGACAGAATTGAGCCCCCTGTAGTCCACACAAAACCTCATCTCTTTCTTTCCATCTTTGGTGTGAGGTTTGGGGACTAAGACCACTGGGCTAGCCCAGGGGCTGTCAGAGCGCTCAATTACTCCCAATTCCAGCATCTTGTGGACTTCCACCTTGATGCTTTCCTTAACATGGTCAGACTGTCTAAAAATTTTGTTTTTGACAGGCATGCTGTCTCCTGTGTCCACATCATGGGTACACAGGTGTGTCTGACCAGGGGTTAAGGAGAAGAGTTCAGGAAACTGTTGTAGGACTCTCCTACAATCAGCTTGCTGTTGGCCAGAGAGGGTGTCTGAGTAGATCACTCCATCTACTGAGCCATCTTTTGGGTCTGATGACAGAAGATCAGGGAGAGGTTCACTCTCTGCCTCCTGATCCTCATCTGTTACCATCAACAGATTCACATCAGCCCTGTCATGGAAGAGCTTAAGGCGGTTCACATGGATCACCCTCTTGGGGCTCCTGCTTGTGCCCAGGTCCACCAGGTAGGTGACCTGACTCTTCCTTTCTAGCACTGGGTAAGGGCCACTCCATTTGTCCTGGAGTGCCCTGGGAGCCACAGGCTCCAGAAGCCAGACTTTCTGCCCTGGTTGGAACTCAACCAGTGCAGCCTTTTGGTCATACCAAAACTTCTGGAGCTGTTGGCTGGCCTCAAGGTTTTTGGTTGCCTTTTCCATGTACTCTGCCATTCTAGAGCGAAGGCCAGGTACATAGTCCACTATGTCTTGTTTAGGCTCATGAAGAGGTCTCTCCCAGCCTACTTTAACAAGAGCAAGTGGTCCCTGTAGGAAGTTGGCTCTGTATGTGCTATTTCAAAGTAAGGAATAGCATGCACAGAGTCCAAGGGTTCCCCTTAGAGGTAAAATAGTGGTAAAAATAGATAATACTAATGCTCTATTTTGTGGTAGTGTGGTCGAGCAGTAGGCTTATCCAAGGAGTAGTGTTAAGCATTTGTTGTACATACACATAGACAATAAATGAGGTACACACACTCAGAGACAAATCCAGCCAATAGGTTTTTATATAGAAAAAATATCTTTTCTTAGTTTATTTTAAGAACCACAGGTTCAAATTCTACATGTAATAGCTCATTCGAAAGGTATTGCAGGTAAGTACTTTAGGAACTTCAAATCATCAAAATTGCATGTATACTTTTCAAGTTATTGACAAATAGCTGTTTTAAAAGTGGACACTTAGTGCAATTTTCACAGTTCCTAGGGGAGGTAAGTTTTGATTAGTTTTACCCGGTAAGTAAGACGCTTACAGGGTTCAGTTCTTGGTCCAAGGTAGCCCACCGTTGGGGGTTCCGAGCAACCCCAAAGTCACCACACCAGCAGCTCAGGGCCGGTCAGGTGCAGAGTTCAAAGTGGTGCCCAAAACACATAGGCTAGAATGGAGAGAAGGGGGTGCCCCGGTTCCGGTCTGCTTGCAGGTAAGTACCCGCGTCTTCGGAGGGCAGACCAGGGGGGTTTTGTAGGGCACCGGGGGGGACACAAGCCCACACAGAAACTTCACCCTCAGCGGCGCGGGGGCGGCCGGGTGCAGTGTAGAAACAAGCGTCGGGTTTTCAATGTTAGTCTATGAGAGATCTCGGGATCTCTTCAGCGCTGCAGGCAGGCAAGGGGGGGATTCCTCGGGGAAACCTCCACTTGGGCGAGGGAGAGGGACTCCTGGGGGTCACTCCTCCAGTGAAAGTCCGGTCCTTCAGGTCCTGGGGGCTGCGGGTGCAGGGTCTCTCCCAGGCGTCGGGACTTTAGGTTCAAAGAGTCGCGGTCAGGGGAAGCCTCGGGATTCCCTCTGCAGGCGGCGCTGTGGGGGCTCAGGGGGGACAGGTTTTGGTACTCACAGTATCAGAGTAGTCCTGGGGTCCCTCCTGAGGTGTTGGATCGCCACCAGCCGAGTCGGGGTCGCCGGGTGCAGTGTTGCAAGTCTCACGCTTCTTGCGGGGAGCTTGCAGGGTTCTTTGGAGCTGCTGGAAACAAAGTTGCAGCTTTTCTTGGAGCAGGTCCGCTGTCCTCTGGAGTTTCTTGTCTTTTCGAAGCAGGGGCAGTCCTCAGAGGATGTCGAGGTCGCTGGTCCCTTTGGAAAGCGTCGCTGGAGCAGGATCTTTGGAAGGCAGGAGACAGGCCGGTGAGTTTCTGGAGCCAAGGCAGTTGTCGTCTTCTGGTCTTCCGCTGCAGGGGTTTTCAGCTAGGCAGTCCTTCTTCTTGTAGTTGCAGGAATCTAATTTTCTAGGGTTCAGGGTAGCCCTTAAATACTAAATTTAAGGGCGTGTTTAGGTCTGGGGGGTTAGTAGCCAATGGCTACTAGCCCTGAGGGTGGGTACACCCTCTTTGTGCCTCCTCCCAAGGGGAGGGGGTCACAATCCTAACCCTATTGGGGGAATCCTCCATCTGCAAGATGGAGGATTTCTAAAAGTTAGAGTCACCTCAGCTCAGGACACCTTAGGGGCTGTCCTGACTGGCCAGAGACTCCTCCTTGTTATTCTCATTATTTTCTCCGGCCTTGCCGCCAAAAGTGGGGCCTGGCCGGAGGGGGCGGGCAACTCCACTAGCTGGAGTGTCCTGCTGGGTTGGCACAAAGGAGGTGAGCCTTTGAGGCTCACCGCCAGGTGTGACAATTCCTGCCTGGGAGAGGTGTTAGCATCTCCACCCAGTGCAGGCTTTGTTACTGGCCTCAGAGTGACAAAGGCACTCTCCCCATGGGGCCAGCAACATGTCTCGGTTTGTGGCAGGCTGCTAAAACTAGTCAGCCTACACAGATAGTCGGTTAAGTTTCAGGGGGCACCTCTAAGGTGCCCTCTGGGGTGTATTTTACAATAAAATGTACACTGGCATCAGTGTGCACTTATTGTGCTGAGAAGTTTGATACCAAACTTCCCAGTTTTCAGTGTAGCCATTATGGTGCTGTGGAGTTCGTGTTTGACAGACTCCCAGACCATATACTCTTATGGCTACCCTGCACTTACAATGTCTAAGGTTTTGTTTAGACACTGTAGGGGTACCATGCTCATGCATTGGTACCCTCACCTATGGTATAGTGCACCCTGCCTTAGGGCTGTAAGGCCTGCTAGAGGGGTGTCTTACCTATACTGCATAGGCAGTGAGAGGCTGGCATGGCACCCTGAGGGGAGTGCCATGTCGACTTACTCGTTTTGTCCTCACTAGCACACACAAGCTGGTAAGCAGTGTGTCTGTGCTGAGTGAGAGGTCTCCAGGGTGGCATAAGACATGCTGCAGCCCTTAGAGACCTTCCTTGGCATCAGGGCCCTTGGTACTAGAAGTACCAGTTACAAGGGACTTATCTGGATGCCAGGGTCTGCCAATTGTGGATACAAAAGTACAGGTTAGGGAAAGAACACTGGTGCTGGGGCCTGGTTAGCAGGCCTCAGCACACTTTCAATTGTAAACATAGCATCAGCAAAGGCAAAAAGTCAGGGGGCAACCATGCCAAGGAGGCATTTCCTTACACAACCCCCCCCCAAACGAAAGAGGATGAGACTAACCTTTCCCAAGAGAGTCTTCATTTTCTAAGTGGAAGAACCTGGAAAGGCCATCTGCATTGGCATGGGCAGTCCCAGGTCTGTGTTCCACTATAAAGTCCATTCCCTGTAGGGAGATGGACCACCTCAACAGTTTAGGATTTTCACCTTTCATTTGCATCAGCCATTTGAGAGGTCTGTGGTCAGTTTGAACTAGGAAGTGAGTCCCAAAGAGGTATGGTCTCAGCTTCTTCAGGGACCAAACCACAGCAAAGGCCTCCCTCTCAATGGCACTCCAACGCTGCTCCCTGGGGAGTAACCTCCTGCTAATGAAAGCAACAGGCTGGTCAAGGCCATCATCATTTGTTTGGGACAAAACTGCCCCTATCCCATGTTCAGAGGCATCAGTCTGCACAATGAACTGCTTAGAATAATCTGGAGCTTTGAGAACTGGTGCTGAGCACATTGCTTGTTTCAGGGTGTCAAAGGCCTGTTGGCAGTCCACAGTCCAGTTCACTTTCTTGGGCATTTTCTTGGAGGTGAGTTCAGTGAGGGCTGTCACAATGGATCCATATCCCTTCACAAACCTCCTGTAATACCCAGTCAAGCCAAGGAATGCCCTGACTTGAGTCTGGGTTTTTGGAGCTACCCAGTCCAGAATGGTCTGGATCTTGGGTTGGAGTGGCTGAACTTGGCCTCCACCTACAAGGTGTCCCAAGTAAACCACAGTTCCCTGCCCTATCTGGCATTTGGATGCCTTGATAGAGAGGCCTGCAGATTGCAGAGCCTTCAAAACCTTCCTCAGGTGGACCAGGTGATCCTGCCAGGTGGAGCTAAAGACAGCAATATCATCAAGATAAGCTGTGCTAAAGGACTCCAAGCCAGCAAGGACTTGATTCACCAACCTTTGGAAGGTGGCAGGGGCATTCTTTAAACCAAAGGGCATAACAGTAAACTGATAATGCCCATCAGGTGTGGAGAATGCTGTCTTTTCTTTTGCTCCAGGTGCCATTTTTATTTGCCAGTACCCTGCTGTCAAGTCAAAGGTACTTAGGAATTTGGCAGCACCTAATTTATCAATGAGCTCATCAGCTCTTGGAATTGGATGAGCATCTGTCTTGGTGACAGAATTGAGCCCTCTGTAGTCCACACAAAACCTCATCTCTTTCTTTCCATCTGTGGTGTGAGGTTTGGGGACTAAGACCACTGGGCTAGCCCAGGGGCTGTCAGAGCGCTCAATGACTCCCAATTCCAGCATCTTGTGGACTTCCACCTTGATGCTTTCCTTAACATGGTCAGACTGTCTAAAGATTTTGTTCTTGACAGGCATGCTGTCTCCTGTGTCCACATCATGGGTACACAGGTGTGTCTGACCAGGGGTTAAGGAGAAGAGTTCAGGAAACTGTTGTAGGACTCTCCTACAATCAGCTTGTTGTTGGCCAGAGAGGGTGTCTGAGTAGATCACTCCATCTACTGTACCATCTTTTGGGTCTGATGACAGAAGATCAGGGAGAGGTTCACTCTCTGCCTCCTGATCCTCATCTGTTACCATCAACAGATTGACATCAGCCCTGTCGTGGAAGAGCTTAAGGCGGTTTACATGGATCACCCTTTTGGGGCTCCTGCTTGTGCCCAGGTCCACCAAGTAGGTGACCTGACTCTTCCTCTCTAGTACTGGGTAAGGGCCACTCCATTTGTCCTGGAGTGCCCTGGGAGCCACAGGCTCCAGAACCCAGACTTTCTGCCCTGGTTGGAACTCAACCAGTGCAGCCTTTTGGTCATACCAAAACTTCTGGAGCTGTTGGCTGGCCTCAAGGTTTTTGGTTGCCTTTTCCATGTACTCTGCCATTCTAGAGCGAAGGCCAAGTACATAGTCCACTATGTCCTGTTTAGGCTCATGGAGAGGTCTCTCCCAGCCTTCTTTAACAAGGGCAAGTGGTCCCCTTACAGGATGACCAAACAGAAGTTCAAAGGGTGAGAACCCTACTCCCTTCTGTGGTACCTCCCTGTAAGCGAAAAGCAGACATGGCAGGAGGACATCCCATCTCCTTTTGAGTTTTTCTGGGAGCCCCATGATCATGCCTTTTAATGTCTTGTTGAATCTCTCAACTAAGCCATTAGTTTGTGGATGGTAAGGTGTAGTGAATTTATAAGTCACTCCACACTCATTCCACATGTGCTTTAGGTATGCTGACATGAAGTTGGTACCTCTGTCAGACACCACCTCCTTAGGGAAACCCACTCTGGTAAAGATACCAATGAGGGCCTTGGCTACTGCAGGGGCAGTAGTCGACCTAAGGGGAATAGCTTCAGGATACCTGGTAGCATGATCCACTACTACCAGGATATACATATTTCCTGAGGCTGTGGGAGGTTCCAGTGGACCAACTATGTCCACACCCACTCTTTCAAAGGGAACCCCCAGCACTGGAAGTGGAATGAGGGGGGCCTTTGGATGCCCACCTGTCTTACCACTGGCTTGACAGGTGGGGCAGGAGAGGCAAAACTCCTTAACCATGTTGGACATATTGGGCCAGTAGAAGTGGTTGACTAACCTCTCCCACGTCTTGGTTTGTCCCAAATGTCCAGCAAGGGGAATGTCATGGGCCAATGTTAGGATGAACTCTCTGAACAGCTGAGGCACTACCACTCTCCTAGTGGCACCAGGTTTGGGGTCTCTGGCCTCAGTGTACAGGAGTCCATCTTCCCAATAGACCCTATGCGTTCCATTTTTCTTGCCTTTGGACTCTTCAGCAGCTTGCTGCCTAAGGCCTTCAAGAGAGGGACAGGTTTCTTGTCCCTTACACAGCTCCTCCCTGGAGGGTCCCCCTGGGCCTAAGAGCTCAACCTGGTAAGGTTCAAGCTCCAAAGGCTCAGTTCCCTCAGAGGGCAGAACTTCTTCCTGAGAAGAGAGGTTCCCTTTCTTTTGCTGTGTTGCAGTTGGTTTCCCAACTGACTTTCCTGTTCTCTTGGTAGGCTGGGCCATTTTTCCAGACTCCAGCTCTACTTTTTCACCCTGTGCCTTGCATTGTGCTCTTGTTTTCACACACACCAGTTCAGGGATACCCAGCATTGCTGCATGGGTTTTTAGTTCTACCTCAGCCCATGCTGAGGACTCCAGGTCATTTCCAAGCAGACAGTCCACTGGGATATTTGAGGAGACCACCACCTGTTTCAGGCCATTGACCCCTCCCCATTCTAAAGTAACCATTGCCATGGGATGTACTTTTCTCTGATTGTCAGCGTTGGTGACTGTGTAAGTTTTTCCAGTCAGGTATTGGCCAGGGGAAACCAGTTTCTCTGTCACCATGGTGACACTGGCACCTGTATCCCTCAGGCCCTCTATTCTAGTCCCATTAATTAAGAGTTGCTGTCTGTATTTTTGCATGTTAGGCGGCCAGACAGCTAGTGTGGCTAAATCCACTCCACCCTCAGAAACTAGAGTAGCTTCAGTGTGGACCCTGATTTGCTCTGGGCACACTGTTGATCCCACTTGGAGACTAGCCATACCAGTGTTACCTGGATGGGAGTTTGGAGTGGAACCTTTCTTGGGACAGGCCTTGTCTCCAGTTTGGTGTCCATGCTGTTTACAGCTATGACACCAGGCCTTTTTGGGATCAAAGTTTTTACCCTTGTACCCATTGTTTTGTGAAGAGGCTCTGGGCCCACCCTCCTGTGCAGGTTTTTGGGGGCCTGTAGAAGACTCTTTACTATTTTTAGTTTTGGTTGTCTCATCACCCTTCTGCTGGGGAGTCTTTGTGACCCCTTTCTTTTGGTCACCCCCTGTTGAAGTCTTGGACACCCTTGTCTTGACCCAATGGTCCGCCTTCTTTCCCAATTCTTGGGGAGAAATTGGTCCTAGGTCTACCAGATGCTGATGCAGTTTATCATTGAAACAATTACTTAACAGGTGTTCTTTCACAAATAAATTGTACAGCCCATCATAATTACTTACACCACTGCCTTGAATCCAACCATCTAGTGTTTTCACTGAGTAGTCAACAAAGTCAACCCAGGTCTGGCTCGAGGATTTTTGAGCCCCCCTGAACCTAATCCTGTACTCCTCAGTGGAGAATCCAAAGCCCTCAATCAGGGTACCCTTCATGAGGTCATAAGATTCTGCATCTTGTCCAGAGAGTGTGAGGAGTCTATCCCTACACTTTCCTGTGAACATTTCCCAAAGGAGAGCACCCCAGTGAGATCTGTTCACTTTTCTGGTTACACAAGCCCTCTCAAAAGCTGTGAACCATTTGGTGATGTCATCACCATCTTCATATTTAGTTACAATCCCTTTGGGGATTTTCAACATGTCAGGAGAATCTCTGACCCTATTTATGTTGCTGCCACCATTGATGGGTCCTAGGCCCATCTCTTGTCTTTCCCTCTCTATGGCTAGGATCTGTCTTTCCAAAGCCAATCTTTTGGCCATCCTGGCTAACTGGATGTCCTCTTCACTGGAGTTATCCTCAGTGATTTCAGAGTTGTTGGTCCCTCCTGTGAGGGAACCAGCATCTCTGACTATTATTTGTGGAGTCAGGGCTTGAGAAGCCCTGCTCTCCCTAAGTAGGACTGGAGGGGGGGAATTTCCCTCCAAGTCACTATCTTCATCCTCTGAGTTGCCATCCTCAGAGGGGTTGGCCTTTTCAAACTCTGCCAAAAGCTCCTGGAGCTGTACTTTGGTAGGTTTGGGGCCCATTGCTATTTTCTTTAGTTTACAGAGTGACCTTAGCTCTCTCATCTGTAGATGGAGGTAAGGTGTGGTGTCGAGTTCCACCACATTCACATCTGTGCTAGACATTATGCTTCTAAAAGTTGGAATACTTTTTAAGAAACTAAAACTGGTTCTAGAATCTAATTCAAACTTTTACAAACTTTTAAACTCTAAAAGAAATGCTAAACAGGATCTAACACAAGGCCCTAGCAGGTCTTTTAAGAATTTAGAAAACTTTTCAAATTGCAAAAATCAATTTCTAATGACAATTTTGGAATTTGTCGTGTGATCAGGTATTGGCTGAGTAGTCCAGCAAATGCAAAGTCTTGTACCCCACCGCTGATCCACCAATGTAGGAAGTTGGCTCTGTATGTGCTATTTCAAAGTAAGGAATAGCATGCACAGAGTCCAAGGGTTCCCCTTAGAGGTAAAATAGTGGTAAAAATAGATAATACTAATGATCTATTTTGTGGTAGTGTGGTCGAGCAGTAGGCTTATCCAAGGAGTAGTGTTAAGCATTTGTTGTACATACACATAGACAATAAATGAGGTACACACACTCAGAGACAAATCCAGCCAATAGGTTTTTATATAGAAAAAATATCTTTTCTTAGTTTATTTTAAGAACCACAGGTTCAAATTCTACATGTAATAGCTCATTCGAAAGGTATTGCAGGTAAGTACTTTAGGAACTTCAAATCATCAAAATTGCATGTATACTTTTCAAGTTATTGACAAATAGCTGTTTTAAAAGTGGACACTTAGTGCAATTTTCACAGTTCCTAGGGGAGGTAAGTTTTGATTAGTTTTACCCGGTAAGTAAGACGCTTACAGGGTTCAGTTCTTGGTCCAAGGTAGCCCACCGTTGGGGGTTCCGAGCAACCCCAAAGTCACCACACCAGCAGCTCAGGGCCGGTCAGGTGCAGAGTTCAAAGTGGTGCCCAAAACACATAGGCTAGAATGGAGAGAAGGGGGTGCCCCGGTTCCGGTCTGCTTGCAGGTAAGTACCCGCGTCTTCGGAGGGCAGACCAGGGGGGTTTTGTAGGGCACCGGGGGGGACACAAGCCCACACAGAAACTTCACCCTCAGCGGCGCGGGGGCGGCCGGGTGCAGTGTAGAAACAAGCGTCGGGTTTTCAATGTTAGTCTATGAGAGATCTCGGGATCTCTTCAGCGCTGCAGGCAGGCAAGGGGGGGATTCCTCGGGGAAACCTCCACTTGGGCGAGGGAGAGGGACTCCTGGGGGTCACTCCTCCAGTGAAAGTCCGGTCCTTCAGGTCCTGGGGGCTGCGGGTGCAGGGTCTCTCCCAGGCGTCGGGACTTTAGGTTCAAAGAGTCGCGGTCAGGGGAAGCCTCGGGATTCCCTCTGCAGGCGGCGCTGTGGGGGCTCAGGGGGGACAGGTTTTGGTACTCACAGTATCAGAGTAGTCCTGGGGTCCCTCCTGAGGTGTTGGATCGCCACCAGCCGAGTCGGGGTCGCCGGGTGCAGTGTTGCAAGTCTCACGCTTCTTGCGGGGAGCTTGCAGGGTTCTTTGGAGCTGCTGGAAACAAAGTTGCAGCTTTTCTTGGAGCAGGTCCGCTGTCCTCGGGAGTTTCTTGTCTTTTCGAAGCAGGGGCAGTCCTCAGAGGATGTCGAGGTCGCTGGTCCCTTTGGAAAGCGTCGCTGGAGCAGGATCTTTGGAAGGCAGGAGACAGGCCGGTGAGTTTCTGGAGCCAAGGCAGTTGTCGTCTTCTGGTCTTCCGCTGCAGGGGTTTTCAGCTAGGCAGTCCTTCTTCTTGTAGTTGCAGGAATCTAATTTTCTAGGGTTCAGGGTAGCCCTTAAATACTAAATTTAAGGGCGTGTTTAGGTCTGGGGGGTTAGTAGCCAATGGCTACTAGCCCTGAGGGTGGGTACACCCTCTTTGTGCCTCCTCCCAAGGGGAGGGGGTCACAATCCTAACCCTATTGGGGGAATCCTCCATCTGCAAGATGGAGGATTTCTAAAAGTTAGAGTCACCTCAGCTCAGGACACCTTAGGGGCTGTCCTGACTGGCCAGAGACTCCTCCTTGTTATTCTCATTATTTTCTCCGGCCTTGCCGCCAAAAGTGGGGCCTGGCCGGAGGGGGCGGGCAACTCCACTAGCTGGAGTGTCCTGCTGGGTTGGCACAAAGGAGGTGAGCCTTTGAGGCTCACCGCCAGGTGTGACAATTCCTGCCTGGGAGAGGTGTTAGCATCTCCACCCAGTGCAGGCTTTGTTACTGGCCTCAGAGTGACAAAGGCACTCTCCCCATGGGGCCAGCAACATGTCTCGGTTTGTGGCAGGCTGCTAAAACTAGTCAGCCTACACAGATAGTCGGTTAAGTTTCAGGGGGCACCTCTAAGGTGCCCTCTGGGGTGTATTTTACAATAAAATGTACACTGGCATCAGTGTGCACTTATTGTGCTGAGAAGTTTGATACCAAACTTCCCAGTTTTCAGTGTAGCCATTATGGTGCTGTGGAGTTCGTGTTTGACAGACTCCCAGACCATATACTCTTATGGCTACCCTGCACTTACAATGTCTAAGGTTTTGTTTAGACACTGTAGGGGTACCATGCTCATGCATTGGTACCCTCACCTATGGTATAGTGCACCCTGCCTTAGGGCTGTAAGGCCTGCTAGAGGGGTGTCTTACCTATACTGCATAGGCAGTGAGAGGCTGGCATGGCACCCTGAGGGGAGTGCCATGTCGACTTACTCGTTTTGTCCTCACTAGCACACACAAGCTGGTAAGCAGTGTGTCTGTGCTGAGTGAGAGGTCTCCAGGGTGGCATAAGACATGCTGCAGCCCTTAGAGACCTTCCTTGGCATCAGGGCCCTTGGTACTAGAAGTACCAGTTACAAGGGACTTATCTGGATGCCAGGGTCTGCCAATTGTGGATACAAAAGTACAGGTTAGGGAAAGAACACTGGTGCTGGGGCCTGGTTAGCAGGCCTCAGCACACTTTCAATTGTAAACATAGCATCAGCAAAGGCAAAAAGTCAGGGGGCAACCATGCCAAGGAGGCATTTCCTTACAGTCCCCTTACAGGGTGGCCAAACAGAAGTTCAAAGGGTGAGAATCCTACTCCCTTCTGTGGCACCTCTCTGTAAGCAAAAAGCAGACATGGCAAGAGGACATCCCATCTCCTTTTGAGTTTTTCTGGGAGCCCCATGATCATGCCTTTTAATGTCTTGTTGAATCTCTCAACTAAGCCATTAGTTTGTGGATGGTATGGTGTAGTGAATTTGTAAGTCACTCCACACTCATTCCACATGTGCTTTAGGTATGCTGACATGAAGTTGGTACCTCTGTCAGACACCACCTCCTTAGGGAAACCCACTCTGGTAAAGATACCAATGAGGGCCTTGGCTACTGCAGGGGCAGTAGTCGACCTAAGGGGAATAGCTTCAGGATACCTAGTAGCATGATCCACTACTACTAGGATGTACATATTTCCTGAGGCTGTGGGAGGTTCCAGTGGACCAACTATGTCCACACCCACTCTTTCAAAGGGGACCCCCACCACTGGAAGTGGAATGAGGGGGGCCTTTGGGTGCCCACCTGTCTTACCACTGGATTGACAGGTGGGGCAGGAGAGGCAAAACTCCTTAACCTTCTGGGACATATTGGGCCAGTAGAAGTGGTTGACTAACCTCTCCCACGTCTTGGTTTGTCCCAAATGCCCAGCAAGGGGAATATCATGGGCTAAGGTCAGAATAAACTCTCTGAACGACTGAGGCACTACCACTCTCCTAGTGGCACCAGGTTTGGGGTCTCTGGCCTCAGTGTACAGGAGTCCATCTTCCCAATAGACCCTATGTGTTCCATTTTTCTTGCCCTTGGACTCTTCAGCAGCTTGCTGCCTAAGGCCTTCAAGAGAGGGACAGGTTTCTTGTCCCTTACACAGCTCCTCCCTTGAGGGTCCCCCTGGGCCTAAGAGCTCAACCTGATAATGTTCAAGCTCCAAAGGCTCAGTTCCTTCAGAGGGCAGAACTTCTTCCTGAGAAGAGAGGTTCTCTTTTTCTGACTGTGTTGCAGTTGGTTTCCCAACTGACTTTCCTTTTCTCTTGGTAGGCTGGGCCATTTTTCCAGACTCCAGCTCTACTTTTTCACCCTGTGCCTTGCATTGTGCTCTGGTTTTTACACACACCAGTTCAGGGATACCCAGCATGGCTGCATGGGTTTTTAGCTCTACCTCAGCCCATGCTGAGGACTCCAGGTCATTTCCAAGCAGACAGTCTACTGGGATGTTTGAGGAGACCACCACCTGTTTCAGGCCATTGACCCCTCCCCATTCTAAAGTTACCATTGCCATGGGATGTGCTTTAGTTTGATTGTCAGCATTGGAGACTGTATAAGTTTTTCCAGTCAGGTATTGGCCAGGGGAAACCAGTTTCTCTGTCACCATGGTGACACTGGCACCTGTATCCCTCAGGCCCTCTACACTTGTCCCATTAATAAAGAGCTGCTGCCTGTATTTTTGCATGTTAGGGGGCCAGGCAGCTAGTGTGGCTAAATCCACCCCACCCTCAGAGACTAGAGTAGCTTCAGTGTGGACCCTGATTTGCTCTGGGCACACTGTTGATCCCACTTGGAGACTAGCCATTCCAGTGTTACCTGGATTGGAGTTTGGAGTGGAACTTTTCTTGGGACAGGCCTTGTCTCCAGTTTGGTGTCCAGACTGACTACAGTTTCGACACCAGGCCTTTTTGGGATCAAAGTTTTTACCCTTGTACCCAGGATTGTTTTGTGAAGAGGCTCTGGGCCCACCCTCCTGTGCAGGTTTTTGGGGGCCTGTAGAAGACTCTTTACTATTTTTAGTTTTGGCTGTCTCACCACCTTTCCCCTGGGGAGGTTTTGTGACCCCTTTCTTTTGGTCACCCCCTGTGGAAGTTTTGGACACCCTTGTCTTGACTCAATGGTCCGCCTTCTTTCCCAATTCTTGGGGAGAAATTGGTCCTAGGTCTACCAGATGCTGATGCAGTTTATCATTGAAACAATTACTTAACAGGTGTTCTTTCACAAATAAATTGTACAGCCCATCATAATTACTTACACCACTGCCTTGAATCCAACCATCTAGTGTTTTTACTGAGTAGTCTACAAAGTCAACCCAGGTCTGGCTCGAGGATTTTTGAGCCCCCCTGAATCTAATCCTATACTCCTCAGTGGAGAATCCAAAGCCCTCAATCAGGGTACCCTTCATGAGGTCATAAGATTCTGCATCTTTTCCAGAGAGTGTGAGGAGTCTATCCCTACACTTTCCTGTGAACATTTCCCAAAGGAGAGCACCCCAGTGAGATCTGTTCACTTTTCTGGTTACACAAGCCCTCTCAAAAGCTGTGAACCATTTGGTGATGTCATCACCATCTTCATATTTTGTTACAATCCCTTTGGGGATTTTCAACATGTCAGGAGAATCTCTGACCCTATTTATGTTGCTGCCACCATTGATGGGTCCTAGGCCCATCTCTTGTCTTTCCCTCTCTATGGCTAGGATCTGTCTTTCCAAAGCCAATCTTTTGGCCATCCTGGCTAACTGGATGTCCTCTTCACTGGAGTTATCCTCAGTGATTTCAGAGGTGTTGGTCTCTCCTGTGAGGGAACCTGCATCTCTGACTATTATTTTTGGAGTCAGGGTTTGAGAGACCCTGTTCTCCCTAAATAGGACTGGTAGGGGGGAATTTTCCTCCAAGTCACTATCCTCTTCCTCTGAGTTGCCACCCTCAGAGGGGTTGGCCTTTTCAAACTCTGCCAAAAGCTCCTGGAGCTGTATTTTGGTAGGTTTGGGGCCTATGGTTATTTTTTTTAGTTTACAGAGTGACCTTAGCTCTCTCATCTGTAGATGGAGGTAAGGAGTGGTGTCGAGTTCCACCACAGCCACATCTGTGCTAGACATTTTGCTTCTAAAAGTTGGAATACTTTTTAAGAATCTAAAACTGGTTCTAGAATCTAATTCAAACTTTTACAAACTTTTAAACTCTAAAAGAAATGCTAAACAGGATCTAACACAAGGCCCTAGCAGGTCTTTTAAGAATTTAGAAAACTTTTCAAATTGCAAAAATCAATTTCTAATGACAATTTTGGAATTTGTCGTGTGATCAGGTATTGGCTGAGTAGTCCAGCAAATGCAAAGTCTTGTACCCCACCGCTGATCCACCAATGTAGGAAGTTGGCTCTGTATGTGCTATTTCAAAGTAAGGAGTAGCATGCACAGAGTCCAAGGGTTCCCCTTAGAGGTAAAATAGTGGTAAAAAGAGATAATACTAATGCTCTATTTTGTGGTAGTGTGGTCGAGCAGTAGGCTTATCCAAGGAGTAGTGTTAAGCATTTGTTGTACATACACATAGACAATAAATGAGGTACACACACTCAGAGACAAATCCAGCCAATTGGTTTTGTTATAGAAAAATATCTTTTCTTAGTTTATTTTAAGAACCACAGGTTCAAATTTAACATGTAATATCTTGTTTGAAAGGTATTGCAGGTAAGTACATTAGGAACTTTGAATCATTTCAATTGCATGTATACTTTTCAAGTTATTGACAAATAGCTACTTTAAAAGTGGACACTTAGTGCAATTTTCACAGTTCCTGGGGAGGTAAGTTTTTGTTAGTTTTACCAGGTAAGTAAGACACTTACAGGGTTCAGTTCTTGGTCCAAGGTAGCCCACCGTGGGGGGTTCAGAGCAACCCCAAAGTTACCACACCAGCAGCTCAGGGCCGGTCAGGTGCAGAGTTCAAAGTGGTGCCCAAAACGCATAGGCTATAATGGAGAGAAGGGGGTGCCCCGGTTCCAGTCTGCCAGCAGGTAAGTACCCGCGTCTTCGGAGGGCAGACCAGGGGGGTTTTGTAGGGCACCGGGGGAGAACACACACAGTAGCACAGAAAGTACACCCTCAGCAGCGCGGGGGCGGCCGGGTGCAGAGTGCAAACACGCGTCTGGTTTCCTTCAGTTTTCAATGGGAGACCAAGGGGTCTCTTCAGCGATGCAGGCAGGCAAGGGGGGGGGCTCCTCGGGGTAGCCACCACCTGGGCAAGGGAGAGGGCCTCCTGGGGGTCACTCCTGCACAGAAGTTCCGTTTCTTTAGGGGCTGGGGGCTGCGGTGCAGGGTCTTTTCCAGCCGTCGGGAAATAGGAGTTCGGACAGTCGCGGTCAGGGGGAGCCTGGGGATTCCCTCTGCAGGCGTCGCTGTGGGGGCTCAGGGGGGACAACTTTGGTTACTCACAGTCGTAGAGTCGCCGGAGGGTCCTCCCTGAGTTGGTTGTTCTCCACCAGTCGAGTCGGGGTCGCCGGGTGCAGTGTTGCAAGTCTCACGCTTCTTGCGGGGAGTTGCAGGGGTCTTTAAATCTGCTCCTTGTAACAAAGTTGCAGTTCTTTTGGAGCAGTGCCGCTGTCCTCGGGAGTTTCTTGTCTTTTTCGAAGCAGGGCAGTCCTCAGAGGATTCAGAGGTCGCTGGTCCCTTGGAAAGCGTCGCTGGAGCAGGTTTCTTTGGAAGGCAGGAGACAGGCCGGTAAGTCTGGGGCCAAGGCAGTTGGTGTCTTCTGTTCTTCCTCTGCAGGGGTTTCTCAGCTCGGCAGTCCTTCTTCTTGTAGTTGCAGGAATCTAATTTCTAGGTTCAGGGAGAGCCCTTAAATACTAAATTTAAGGGCGTGTTTAGGTCTGGGGGGTTAGTAGCCAATGGCTACTAGCCCTGAGGGTGAGTACACCCTCTTTGTGCCTCCTCCCAAGGGGAGGGGGTCACATCCCTAATCCTATTGGGGGAATCCTCCATCTGCAAGATGGAGGATTTCTAAAAGTCAGAGTCACCTCAGCTCAGGACACCTTAGGGGCTGTCCTGACTGGCCAGTGACTCCTCCTTGTTTCTTTCTTTGTTTCCTCCAGCCTTGTCGCCAAAAGTGGGGGCCGTGGCCGGAGGGGGCGGGCAACTCCACTAAGCTGGAGTGTCCTGCTGTGCTGTGACAAAGGGGTGAGCCTTTGAGGCTCACCGCCAGGTGTTACAGCTCCTGCCTGGGGGAGGTGTTAGCATCTCCACCCAGTGCAGGCTTTGTTACTGGCCTCAGAGTGACAAAGGCACTCTCCCCATGGGGCCAGCAACATGTCTCTAGTGTGGCAGGCTGCTGGAACCAGTCAGCCTACACAGATAGTCGGTTAGGTTTCAGGGGGCACCTCTAAGGTGCCCTCTGGGGTGTATTTTACAATAAAATGTACACTGGTATCAGTGTGCATTTATTGTGCTGAGAAGTTTGATACCAAACTTCCCAGTTTTCAGTGTAGCCATTATGATGCTGTGGAGTTCGTGTAAAACAGACTCCCAGACCACATACTCTTAAAGCTACCCTGCACTTACAATGTCTAAGGTATTGCTTAGACACTGTAGGGGCACAGTGCTCATGCACTGGTGCCCTCACCTATGGTATAGTGCACCCTGCCTTAGGGCTGTAAGGCCTACTAGAGGGGTGACTTATCTATACTTGCATAGGCAGTGAGAGGCTGGCATGGCACCCTGAGGGGAGTGCCATGTCGACTTACTCGTTTTGTTCTCACCAGCACACACAAGCTGGCAAGCAGTGTGTCTGTGCAGAGTGAGGGGTCTCCAGGGTGGAATAAGACATGCCGCAGCCCTTAGAGACCTTCCCTGGCATCAGGGCCCTTGGTACCAGAGGTACCAGTTACAAGGGACTTATCTGGATGCCAGGGTGTGCCAATTGTGGAATCAAAAGTACAGGTTAGGGAAAGAACACTGGTGCTGGGGCCTGGTTAGCAGGCCTCAGCACACTTTCAATTCAAAACATAGCATCATCAAAGGCAAAAAGTCAGGGGGTAACCATGCCAAGGAGGCATTTCCTTACAAGTGTACAGTAAGTACTCGACTTACGATCTCAGTGTTCGGGGGTTAGGATGTACACAGGTTCAAGTTGACCCCAAAAGTGCAACACAAGGCCGGCAGGGTGCAGAGGTCAAAGTTGGTGATGGGTTTTTAATGGAATTCTAAAAAAGTGGGGCTTGGTCCGGGGCACGGCATCTCTACTGGCTGGCATGCCCTAGGGCACTCTAACAGGAGACATGAGCCTTTGAGGCTCATCGCCAAGTATTGTAGTTACTGCAGGGGGAGGTTTGAAGCACCTCTACTCAGAGCAGGCTTTGTTCTTGACCCCAGAGAACACAAAGGCTCTCAGTCCATGGGGTCAGAAACTTGTCTCTTAGAGGCAGGCCTGCACACACTGGTCAGGCTTACACGAAAGGGTTGGTTAAAATACAGGGGGCATCTCTAAGATGTCCTGTGTGTGTTTGTCAAAAAGTCCAACACTGGCATCAGTGTGGGTTTATTGAGCTAAGAAGTTTGATACCAAACTTCCCAGTCTTCAGTGTAACCATCATGGAGCTGTGGAGTTCATAATGACAAACACCCAGTCCATGTACTCGATATGGTCACACTGCACTTACAATGTCCAATAAGGGACTTAGACACTGTAGGGGCATATTGCTCATGCAGCTATTCCCTCAACTGTGGTATAGTGCACCCTGCTGTAGGACTGTAAGGCCTGCTAGAGAGGTGACTTACCTATGCCACAGGCAGTAGCTGGTGGATATGGCACCCTGAGAGAGAAATGCCATTTCGACTTTACCTTTTTCTCCCCACCAGCACACACAAGCTGCAAGGGCTGTGTGCATGTCTTTTTGTGAGGGGTCCCTTAGGGGGGAATAATACATGCAGCAGCCCTTAGGGACCATCCCTGGCCACAGGTACCTTTTACAAGGGACTTAGCTGTGTGCCAGGGGTGTGGCAATTGGGGAAGCAATGGTATAGTTAAGGTAAAGTACACTGGAGATGGTGCCTGGTTAGGAGGATCCCAGCACACACTCAGAAAAATTAGCATCTGCTATCAGGCAAAAAAGTGGAGCGGTAGACATGCCAAAAACGGCACTTCCCTAAACCTGGATCAAGCAGCTCCTTGTCTGTGATAATGCGCGTGGGCATTGTGTCCTTTATTAGACTGTTTTTCCACAGGTGGGTGAGAGTAAAGGAAAAGTTTAGAGAAAGATGTCCTTGCACAAATATATATATAGAATTAGAAGGTAACTGAAATGGCCACAGGTGTCCGTGAAGGAGGGAGGGCTGATGTGAATCTACAGCACTACATGCCACGAACATATGTCTTCTGGGTATGTTACATTATCTATCCGATGGCATGTGTGGCTGTAGATAAACATGGTCTGCATAGACTATAAAGCAGTCTCTCCATAAAAGAGGTGGCTAACCTGTGGGAGTTGCAGTTGTCTAGAAAAGTGTTCTTAAGACAGCCTGTCCTATATTGGCATGCTGATGTACTACTACATCTACATAGTAATGCTTTGTAAATATACGTAATGTAGACCAAGTAGCCGCTTTACAAATGTCAGCTAAAGGAATGTTTCCCAAGAACGCCATAGTGGCACCTTTCTTACTAGTGGAATATGTTCTAGGAGTTAGTGGCAACTGTTTTTTGCTTTAGCATAACAAGTTTGTATGCACTTAACGATTCACCTAGCTACGCTATTTTAGGAAATAGCATTACCCCTATGCAGTACTCAAAAAGATGGTTTCCCTAAATTCTTTAGTCCTGTCAATGTAATACATAAGTGCCCTTTTGACATCTATAGTGTGGAGTGCTCCTTCTGGTTTGACTGACCTGGAATTGAGAAACTACTTTTTGTAGGAACCTTGGGTTTGTATGGAGGACCACCTTGTCTTCGTGTATTTGAAAGAAATGCTCTTCTAAAGTTAAGGCCAGGAGTTCACCTAGTCTGAGTGACTTAATCCTGGCTAAAAAAAAAACACTTTCCAAAAAAGGAACTGAATAGGACATGAATGAAATGGCTCAAGAGGAAAGCCCATGGCCCATGTGAGTACTATATGAAGATTCCAGGCTAGGACTGGGGGCATTCCAAGTGGAATTACTCTTAAGTCCTTCCATGAAGGCTTTAATAACTGGGATTCTGAACAGAGAAGTATTCTGTCTGTTTGGTAAAAACACAGCTATGGTTGCAAGATGTAATCTGATTGAAGTGTAATCCAAGTTTGCTTTTTACAAGTGAAGCAAATGGAAACCAATAACTTGGACAGATGCTTTAATGGGGTTCGTCTTTTTAGATTGGTCGTAGCAAACAAAACATTTCTATTTAGCTGCGTAACATGCTCTAGTTGTTCACCTACGACCTTCCTTAAGAATCTCAATACACTCAGGCGGTAACTAGAGGTAACCAAACTCTATGACTTCAGGAGCCATATCACAAGATTGAGTGGCTTAGGGTCTGGGTGTCTGATTTGCCCTTGGTCTTGGGTAAGAATGTCCAGCCTATTGGGGAGCTTCTCGTGCGGAATCTATGAGACGTCCAGGATTGTTGGGAACCCTGGCTGATGTGCCAGAGTGGGAGCTACCAGGATCATGATGAAGGACGTCTAAGTTTCCGAACCAGAAATGGAATGAGAGGGAGAGGTCAAAAGGCATGGGCAAATATCCCTGACCAGTTCATCCATAGAGCATTGCCCTTGGACAGAGGGTGAGGGTACCTGGATACAAAGCTTGGGCATTTTGTGTTTTCTATAGTGGCGAAAAGGTCTATTTGAGGGGTTCCCCAATTTTGGAAGTATTTTTGAAGGACTTGTGGGTGGAGTTCTGTAAGGAAATGCCTCCTTGGCATGGTTACCCCCTGACCTTTTGCCTTTGCTGATGCTATGTTTTGAATTGAAAGTGTGCTGAGGCCTGCTAACCAGGCCCCAGCACCAGTGTTCTTTCCCTAACCTGTACTTTTGTTTTCACAATTGGCACACCCTGGCATCCAGGTAAGTCCCTTGTAACTGGTACCCCTGGTACCAAGGGCCCTGATGCTAGGGAAGGTCTCTAAGGGCTGCAGCATATCTTATGCCACCCTGGGGACCCCTCACTCAGCACAGACACACTGCTTGCCAGCTTGTGTGTGCTGGTAAGGACAAAACGAGTAAGTCGACATGGCACTCCCCTCAGGGTGCCATGCCAACCTCACACTGCCTATGCAGTATAGATAAGTCACCCCTCTAGCAGGCCTTACAGCTCTAAGGCAGGGTGCACTATACCATAGGTGAGGGCACCAGTGCATGAGCACTGTGCCCCTACAGTGTCTAAGCCAAACCTTAGACATTGTAAGTGCAGGGTAGCCATAAGAGTATATGGTCTGGGAGTCTGTCAAACACGAACTCCACAGCACCATAATGGCTGCACTGAAAACTGGGAAGTTTGGTATCAAACTTCTCAGCACAATAAATGCACAGTGATGCCAGTGTACATTTTCTTGTGAAACACCCTAGAGGGCACCTTAGAGGTGCCCCCTGAAACCTTAACCAACTACCTGTGTAGGCTGAGTGGTTTTAGCAGCCTGCCACACTCGAGACATGTTGCTGGCCACATGGGGAGAGTGCCTTTGTCACTCTGTGGCTAGTAACAAAGCCTGCACTGGGTGGAGAGGCAGGAGCTGTAACACCTGGCGGTGAGCCTCAAAGGCTCACCCCCTTTGTTCCAGCACCACAGGGCATTCCAGCTAGTGGAGTTGCCCGCCCCCTCCGGCCACGGCCCCACTTTTGGCGGCAAGGCCGGAGGAGATAATGAGAAAAACAAGGAGGAGTCACTGGCCAGTCAGGACAGCCCCATAGGCAACCTGAGCTGAAGTGACTCTGACTTTTAGGAATCCTCCATCTTGCAGATGGAGGATCCCCCCAATAGGGATAGGAATGTGACCCCTCCCCTTGGGAGGAGGCACAAAGAGGGTGTAGCCACCCTCAGGGCTAGTAGCCTAAACACACCCCTAAATCCTGTATTTAGGGGCTCCCCTGAACCTAGGAAATCAGATTCCTGCAACTTAAGAAGAGGACTGCTGAGCTGAAAAACCCTGCAGAGAAGACGGAGACACCAACTGCTTTGGCCCCAGTCCTACCGGCCTGTCTCCCCCCTTCGGAAGAAAACTGCTCCAGCGACGCTTTCCCCAGGACCAGCGACCTCTGAATCCTCAGAGGACTGCCCTGCTCTAAAAAGATCAAGAAACTCCAGAGAACAGCGGCCCTGTTCAACAAAGACTGCAACTTTGTTTCCAGAGGAGCAGCTTTAAAGACCCCTGCAATCTCCGCCAGAAGCGTGAGACTTGCAACACTGCACCCGGCGACCCCGACTCGACTGGTGGAGAAACAACACCTCAGGGAGGACCCTCCGGCGACTCCGAGACTGTGAGTAACCAAAGTTGTCCCCCCCTAAGCCCCCACAGCGACGCCTGCAGAGGGAATCCCAAGGCTCCCCCTGACCGCGACTGCCTGACTCTAAAATCCCGATGCCTGGAAAAGACCCTGCACCCGCAGCCCCCAGGACCTGAAGGATCGGAACTCCAGTGCAGGAGTGACCCCCAGGAGGCCCTCTCCCTTGCCCAGGTGGTGGCTACCCCGAGGAGCCCTCCCCTTGCCTGCATCTCTAAAGAGACTCCTTGGTCTCTCATTGAAACCAATTGAAAACCCGACGCGTGTTTGCACACTGCACCCGGCCGCCCCGTGCTGCTGAGGGTGTACTTTTTGTGCTGGCTTGTGTCCCCCCCGGTGCCCTACAAAACCCCCCTGGTCTGCCCACCGAAGACGCGGGTACTTACCTGCTGGCAGACTGGAACCGGGGCACCCCCTTCTCCATTGAAGCCTATGTGTTTTGGGCACCACTTTGAACTCTGCACCTGACCGGCCCTGAGCTGCTGGTGTGGTGACTTTGGGGTTGCTCTGAACCCCCAACGGTGGGCTACCTTGGACCCCAATTTGAACCCCGTAGGTGGTTTACTTACCTGCAAGAACTAACAATAACTTACCTCCCCTAGGAACTGTGAAAATTGCACTGTGTCCACTTTTGAAATAGCTATATGTGTTTTATGTAAAAAGTATATATGCTATTGTGATTATTCAAAGTTCCTAAAGTACTTACCTGCAATACCTTTCAAATGAGATATTACATGTAGAATTTGAACCTGTGGTTCTTAAAATAAACTAAGAAAAGATATTTTTCTATACAAAAACCTATTGACCTGGAATTGTCTTCGAGTGTGTGTTCCTCATTTATTGCCTGTGTGTGTACAACAAATGCTTAACACTACTCCTTTGATAAGCCTACTGCTCGACCACACTACCACAAAATAGAGCATTAGTATTATCTCTTTTTGCCACTATCTTACCTCTAAGGGGAACCCTTGGACTCTGTGCATACTATTCCTTACTTTGAAATAGTGCATACAGAGCCAACCTCCTACAAGTTCTCATTCATGGACTTGTTGATTCATCCCGCTGAGCAAGTCTGCAAACTCGTTCTCCATTTCTGGGAGATAATCTGCAAGTAGTCAAATGTGATGGTGATGAGCCTACTTCCATATTGTTTGTAGGTCCTATGTTGTGTCTATCCATTGTGTATCATACTGAAGGTGGCCCCCCTACCTTTGACCACACCAGAAAAACACTGACTATATACATCTTCCCAAACCCCATGCTAATGGGGTTTGGGAAGATGCATATAGTCAGTGTTTTCCCAGAGGATGGTGAACCATGGGTGGTAGTGTTCTTACCCCAGCTTCTGAAATTGTTGATTCTATACGTCCCTCTGAAGAAAACCTCAAGAGTAAGTGGTTGATGCTTGTTTAGTTTAGTAGAGGTGTTTAGGTCAGAGGTTGTTTATGTTTTAGAATCTCCTCTATATGTTGGGTGACGAAAAAAAACATTTTGTGTTTGGGACTAAAGAGCCCCCATGCTCTTTGCAGTGTCCATATCTTTCTTTAATTTCTAAATTGTGGAGTCAACTTGAGGGTAAAGAGATGCTCCATGTCAAAGGACATATTAAGCACCGCTTGTTAAACTTCTGACTTCGAGCCTGAACTTCTAAGCCGTGCATGCCTCCTCAACAAGATGCTGATGTTTATTTCACGTGCAGCCTTATCGGTGGCATCTAATGCACTGGATTGCATTGTTAGCGACTGTTTACCCCTCTGAAACAATCTGAGACAATCTGCTGAGGCTCATCGGGAAGATATTGGAGGAGCTCCTTCATCTCATCCCGGTGAGCCCGGTCATACCTACAGAGCAAGACCTGTGAATTGGCAATATGCTAATGATTTGTGCTTGTGCAGCGATTCGCTGGCCTGCTGCATCAAGCCTCTTGCGCTCCTTTTCTGGTGGAGCAGAGTCCCCCAGTAACCGGGCTGTTAGCCCTCTTTCTGATGGTGGTAGTCACTACTGAGTCTGGTGGGGTACGAGACCTGATGAATAACGGGTCGGAAAGTGCCGGCTTGTTTTTTTTTTGTCCACCCTGAGTGTCATAATCCTATAGGAGACAGGCTCTTTAAAGATATTGTCTATGTGCACAGGAAGAAACTGAATTGGTCTGTGGGTGGTGGTGAGGGTATCAAACAAAAAATCCTTCTCTATTGGGTCTTTCTGGAGGCTGCACATTGCGATAAGTGGCTATCCTAGCAATGACCTGTTGGTAGCTAGTAGTATCCTCTGGAGGAGAGGGTCGTGCAGGATATAAGTCTGGATCGCGCTTGTCTCCTGTTTAGTGCCCATGGGCTCTTTATTGGCTCAACAGAAGACTGTGTAGTGGAAGACTGACTAGAATACAATTGATCCGAAGGAGTAGTGTCTTGAGTTTTCAGTACTGATGATTTCAGTCAGTGGATTTTTTTTATGCCAAAACGGATTCCAAGCTCCTTTGGCTCGGAGCCGATACAGTCGGTGCAGAGTTTGCCGGTTAGCATTCAGATTGAAATGGAGGAGGTCGATACCGGAGATGCAGCAGTAGTCTTCATTCTATTCGGTGCCAAGTAGACTGGCAGGGCAGCTGAAATGTTCTTCCGAGACAGACCATGGCCTGATGGCAATGTTAGTCCGGCGACCTCAGTAGGGGCTTTTTGATGAACCTTACTGGGGACAGGAGGGGCTACAGTACTCAATTGCTGTGCCGATGGTACCTCGTGGCTCTCTATGTCGGACTGAACGTCAGAATCTGAATCTTGAATGGAGATGGCCGCCTTCTGCTCGGGCACCTCCTACGCGTGTTCTTTCCCAAAGAAGTATGGGGTGTCTTAAGGGGATTTAAGCGCCATCTCCAACCTGCACGCTCTTTGATCCTGAAGATAGGCAGGTAGACTCCTGGTAATCTAGTGAGGCACGTTACACACCTAGTGATGGTCAGTGAGGGGTGAACCTGGAGTGGCACCGAGGGCAGAAACAAAACTGTGCCCGTTCCATCAGTTCAGTATTTTCTTTGGTGCACGGTGGAGGTAGGCCCAAGGCCGGGTGAAGCACTCCACTAAGGGTGCATGGTCAGTACTGGACCCGACGAGATGGAAAGTACAAATGTAAAATAGAAAATGCAATCTAAATAATAATACAGTTGAATATAGGATAGAGGGAAAGAAAGTCTCGGACCAGAGTAAATCGAAGACTGAGCTAAGAAATACACGTCCAAAACTGACAGCAGAGAGAAAACAATCTAACAAAGGAAAGCAACACCGAGAAGCCGGAGCTACCCTATCTTGTGACTTGAAAATGCCTCGAAGAAAACTTGTAGCGCTCTGAACCCAGCACTAGATGGCTGGAGCATGAGTATTTACAGCCACACATGCCATAGAACACCTATTTCCTTAATGCTCAGGATGTACTGAAGGCTCCAACTCTGAAGACAGAGGATTGAAGAACATCAATTTATGAAAGATCAGATGCTGGGGGAAACCAGGTTTCTGTTAGAAAAAAACATTTAATGCTTTCTTCCACAAGGTACCATTACAGTGCCAGGTAACAGCCTGTACAAGGATCCCAAAACTGAAGTCCAGATTAAACACCACCCTCTGAAGCCTATTCACGCAGGATTGGCACATATGTGCAAGTGAGCCTACACTACCCAAAAACATGGCATTGCCTGACCATCACAGCAACTGGAGCATTTCTCCACAAATGAAGGACTGCCATGGTGCAGCTTGCATGATTGGCTCTGGAGGGGGAACCAATGTATAACTCACAGGTTTGCCCTTAAAGTACAGCCCAGAGAAGGCCAAGGCACAAATGCCGCTGCTGACCATTGCAGACCTCACTGGAACATCAGGACAATAAATCAGTACAGTCTGACTTTCTGGGATACATACGGAGGTAGATGAGTTCAGAAGAAAGGTTAGGTTTTTGTTAAGGCAGTAGAAGCTACATTTTACAGCAGCCAACTTTCAGAGCTTGTGATGTGGCAGGCCAGTTTTTCAGTCCTTGTGTAGGAGGAGTATTTTGTGTCTTTTAAACATGCAATGTTACAGTGTTCTCTAAAGTCAAAGGTATCTTCACATATCAAACTCAGATGGTGTATTTTCCAAACAGAATGCTTCAGATTTTAAAAACGTTCCTTAAAATGTTTTTGGGAATCCCACACATGCAAAAAGAATTTAAAAAGTGTATTAATATCTGAAAGAATTCAGTTTTATGAAAATAAAAAATAAAAAAAAATATAAATAAACATATTTTCAATGGTATCGTTCATCCTGCACATACACATTAGTAAAGCTTGTTTAGTCACACACTTGCAGCTATTGGGGCAGGAAGTTACGGAACACTTATGACAAGACATGCTGGGATGGGTCCAGCAGTTAAGCTCTCCATATACACACAATTGCAACAGTGGCAAGATCCAGGTGTCACAAGGCTTTTACCAGTACATACCAGGTAAGAAAGGCTGCTTCATGGTCTCCATCAAACTCTTGAGGTCGTGCTCCACATAATTCATAACAATATAAATCTTGTCCATGTTGCTACCAACTACAATTTCCTGAAAGAAAAGAGGCATTTTAAAAGGGAAAAGAAACTGTGTAGCATTTTATCTGCTTAAGAATGAACATTAAGTGGGCAGGATGTCATGGCTTGGGAGGGGGCATAGTAAGGGGAATGAAGCGATTAGTACTACTACAATTTATCTTTAACCAGCAAATCTAGGAAGGTGATGTCAGATCAAAAAATGTTTCTAATAGAAATGTGACTGTAAGGAAATGCCTCCTTGGCATGGTTACCCCCTGACTTTTTGCCTTTGCTGATGCTATGTTTTGAATTGAAAGTGTGCTGAGGCCTGCTAACCAGGCCCCAGCACCAGTGTTCTTTCCCTAACCTGTACTTTTGTATCCACAATTGGCAGACCCTGGCATCCAGATAAGTCCCTTGTAACTGGTACCCCTGGTACCAAGGGCCCTGATGCCAGGGAAGGTCTTTAAGGGCTGCAGCATGTATTATGCCACCCTAGAGACCCCTCACTCAGCACAGACACACTGCTTACCAGCTTGTGTGTGCTAGTGAGAACAAAATGAGTAAGTCGACATGGCACTCCCCTCAGGGTGCCATGCCAGCCTCTCACTGCCTATGCAGTATAGGTAAGACACCCCTCTAGCAGGCCTTACAGCCCTAAGGCAGGGTGCACTATACCATAGGTGAGGGCACCAGTGCATGAGCACTGTGCCCCTACAGTGTCTAAGCAAAACCTTAGACATTGTAAGTGCAGGGTAGCCATAAGAGTATATGGTCTGGGAGTCTGTCAAACACGAACTCCACAGCACCATAATGGCTACACTGAAAACTGGGAAGTTTGGTATCAAACTTCTTAGCACAATAAATGCACACTGATGCCAGTGTACATTTTATTGTAAAATACACCACAGAGGGCACCTTAGAGGTGCCCCCTGAAACCTAACCGACTATCTGTGTAGGCTGACTGGTTCCAGCAGCCTGCCACACTAGAGACATGTTGCTGGCCCCATGGGGAGAGTGCCTTTGTCACTCTCAGGCCAGTAACAAAGCCTGCACTGGGTGGAGATGCTAACACCTCCCCCAGGCAGGAGCTGTAACACCTGGCGGTGAGCCTCAAAAGCTCACCCCTTTGTCACAGCACCGCAGGACACTCCAGCTAGTGGAGTTGCCCGCCCCCTCCGGCCCCGGCCCCCACTTTTGGCGGCAAGGCCGGAGAAAATAATGAGAATAACAAGGAGGAGTCACTGGCCAGTCAGGACAGCCCCTAAGGTGTCCTGAGCCGAGGTGACTAACTTTTAGAAATCCTCCATCTTGCAGATGGAGGATTCCCCCAATAGGATTAGGGATGTGACCCCCCTCCCCTTGGGAGGAGGCACAAAGAGGGTGTACCCACCCTCAGGGCTAGTAGCCATTGGCTACTAACCCCCCAGACCTAAACACGCCCTTAAATTTAGTATTTAAGGGCTTTATCTGAACCTAGAATTTAGATTCCTGCAACTACAAGAAGAAGGACTGCTGAGCTGACAAACCCCTGCAGAGGAAGAACAGAAGACACCAACTGCCTTGTCCCCAGACTTACCGGCCTGTCTCCTGCCTTCCAAAGAAACATGCTCCAGCGACGCTTTCCAAGGGACCAGCGACCTCTGAATCCTCTGAGGACTGCCCTGCTTCGAAAAAGGCAAGAAACTCCCGAGGACAGCGGCACTGCTCCAAAAGAACTGCAACTTTGTTACAAGGAGCAGATTTAAAGACCCCTGCAACTCCCCGCAAGAAGCGTGAGACTTGCAACACTGCACCCGGCGACCCCGACTCGACTGGTGGAGAACAACCAACTCAGGGAGGACCCTCCGGCGACTCTACGACTGTGAGTAACCAAAGTTGTCCCCCCGAGCCCCCACAGCGACGCCTGCAGAGGGAATCCCCAGGCTCCCCCTGACCGCGTCTGTCTGAACTCCATTTCCCGACGGCTGGAAAAGACCCTGCACCCGCAGCCCCCAGCCCCTAAAGAAACGGAACTTCTGTGCAGGAGTGACCCCCAGGAGGCCCTCTCCCTCGCCTAGGTGGTGGCTACCCCGAGGAGCCCCCCCCCTTGCCTGCATCGCTGAAGAGACCCCTTGGTCTCCCATTGAAAACTGAAGGAAACCGACGCGTGTTTGCACACTGCACCCGGCCGCCCCCGCGCTGCTGAGGGTGTACTTTCTGTGCTACTTTGTGTCCCCCCCGGTGCCCTACAAAACCCCCCTGGTCTGCCCTCCGAAGACGCGGGTACTTACCTGCTGGCAGACTGGAACCGGGGCACCCCCCTCTCTCCATTATAGCCTATGTGTTTTGGGCACCTCTTTGACCTTTGCACCTGACCGGCCCTGAACTGCTGGTGTGATAACTTTGGGGTTGCTCTGAACCCCCAACGGTGGGCTACCTTGGACCAAAAACAGAAACCTGTAAGTGACTTACTTACCTGTGAAAACTAACAATAACTTACCTCCCCCAGGAACTGTGAAAATTGCACTGTGTCCACTTTTAAAACAGCTTATTGTGTTTTATGTAAAAAGTATACATGCTAAAGTAATGATTCAAAGTTCCTAGAGTACTTACCTGCAATACCTTTTGTAAGGAAATGCCTCCTTGGCATGGTTGCCCCCTGACTTTTTGCCTTTGCTGATGCTATGTTTACAATTGAAAGTGTGCTGAGGCCTGCTAACCAGGCCCCAGCACCAGTGTTCTTTCCCTAACCTGTACTTTTGTATCCACAATTGGCAGACCCTGGCATCCAGATAAGTCCCTTGTAACTGGTACTTCTAGTACCAAGGGCCCTGATGCCAAGGAAGGTCTCTAAGGGCTGCAGCATGTCTTATGCCACCCTGGAGACCCCTCACTCAGCACAGACACACTGCTTGCCAGCTTGTGTGTGCTAGTGAGAACAAAACGAGTAAGTCGACATGGCACTCCCCTCAGGGTGCCATGCCAGCCTCTCACTGCCTATGCAAGTATAGGTCAGTCACCCCTCTAGCAGGCCTTACAGCCCTAAGGCAGGGTGCACTATACCATAGGTGAGGGTACCAGTGCATGAGCATGGTACCCCTACAGTGTCTAAACAAAACCTTAGACATTGTAAGTGCAGGGTAGCCATAAGAGTATATGGTCTGGGAGTCTGTCAAACACGAACTCCACAGCACCATAATGGCTACACTGAAAACTGGGAAGTTTGGTATCAAACTTTCTCAGCACAATAAATGCACACTGATGCCAGTGTACATTTTATTGCAAAATACACCCCAGAGGGCACCTTAGAGGTGCCCCCTGAAACTTAACCGACTGTCTGTGTAGGCTGACTAGTTCCAGCAGCCTGCCACACTAGAGACATGTTGCTGGCCCCATGGGGAGAGTGCCTTTGTCACTCTGAGGCCAGTAACAAAGCCTGCACTGGGTGGAGATGCTAACACCTCCCCCAGGCAGGAGCTGTAACACCTGGCGGTGAGCCTCAAAGGCTCACCCCTTTGTCACAGCCCAGCAGGGCACTCCAGCTTAGTGGAGTTGCCCGCCCCCTCCGGCCACGGCCCCCACTTTTGGCGGCAAGGCTGGAGGGAACAAAGAAAGCAACAAGGAGGAGTCACTGGCCAGTCAGGACAGCCCCTAAGGTGTCCTGAGCTGAAGTGACTCTAACTTTTAGAAATCCTCCATCTTGCAGATGGAGGATTCCCCCAATAGGGTTAGGATTGTGACCCCCTCCCCTTGGGAGGAGGCACAAAGAGGGTGTACCCACCCACAGGGCTAGTAGCCATTGGCTACTAACCCCCCAGACCTAAACAAGCCCTTAAATTTAGTATTTAAGGGCTACCCTGAACCCTAGAAAATTAGATTCCTGCAAACTACAAGAAGGACTGCCTAGCTGAAAACCCCTGCAGAGGAAGACCAGAAGACGACAACTGCCTTGGCTCCAGAAACTCACCGGCCTGTCTCCTGCCTTCCAAAGAACTCTGCTCCAGCGACGCCTTCCAAGGGACCAGCGACCTCTGAATCCTCTGAGGACTGCCCGGCTTCGAAAAAGACAAGAAACTCCCGAGGACAGCGGACCTGCTCCAAAAAGACTGCAACTTTGTTTCAAGAAGCAGCTTTAAAGAACCCTGCAACTCCCCGCAAGAAGCGTGAGACTTGCAACACTGCACCCGGCGACCCCGACTCGGCTGGTGGAGAACCAACACCTCAGGGAGGACCCCCGGACTACTCTACGACTGTGAGTACCAAAACCTGTCCCCCCTGAGCCCCCACAGCGCCGCCTGCAGAGGGAATCCCGAGGCTTCCCCTGACCGCGACTCTCTGAAACCTAAGTCCCGACGCCTGGAAAAGACCCTGCACCCGCAGCCCCCAGGACCTGAAGGACCGGACTTTCACTGGAGAAGTGACCCCCAGGAGTCCCTCTCCCTTGCCCAAGTGGAGGTTTCCCCGAGGAACCCCCCCCTTGCCTGCCTGCAGCGCTGAAGAGATCCCTTGATCTCTCATTGACTAACATTGCGAACCCGACGCTTGTTTCTACACTGCACCCGGCTGCCCCCGCGCTGCTGAGGGTGAAATTTCTGTGTGGGCTTGTGTCCCCCCCGATGCCCTACAAAACCCCTCTGGTCTGCCCTCCGAAGACGCGGGTACTTACCTGCAAGCAGACCGGAACCGGGGCACCCCCTTCTCTCCATTATAGCCTATGCGTTTTGGGCACCACTTTGAACTCTGCACCTGACCGGCCCTGAGCTGCTGGTGTGGTAACTTTGGGGTTGCTCTGAACCCCCAACGGTGGGCTACCTTGGACCGAGAACTGAACCCTGTAAGTGTCTTACTTACCTGGTAAAACTAACAAAAACTTACCTCCCCAGGAACTGTGAAAATTGCACTAAGTGTCCACTTTTAAAGTAGCTATTTGTCAATAACTTGAAAAGTATACATGCAATTGAAATGATTCAAAGTTCCTAATGTACTTACCTGCAATACCTTTCAAACAAGATATTACATGTTAAATTTGAACCTGTGGTTCTTAAAATAAACTAAGAAAAGATATTTTTCTATACAAAACCTATTGGCTGGATTTGTCTCTGAGTGTGTGTACCTCATTTATTGTCTATGTGTATGTACAACAAATGCTTAACACTACTCCTTGGATAAGCCTACTGCTCGACCACACTACCACAAAATAGAGCATTAGTATTATCTATTTTTACCACTATTTTACCTCTAAGGGGAACCCTTGGACTCTGTGCATGCTATTCCTTACTTTGAAATAGCACATACAGAGCCAACTTCCTACACCTTTCAAAAGAGCTATTACATGTAAAATTTGAACCTGTGGTTCTTAAAATAAACTAAGAAATGAAAATGTCACTTACCCAGTGTACATCTATCCGTGGCATCAGTCGCTGTAGATTCGCATGTTTTGCATAACTCGCCATCTGGTGTTGGGCCGGAGTGTTACAAGTTGTTTTTCTTCGAAGAAGTCTTTTGAGTCACGGGACCGAGTGACTCCTCCTTTTGTCTCCATTCCGCATGGGCGTCGACTCCATCTTCGATTGTTTTTCCCCGCAGAGGGTGAGGTAGGAGTTGAATTGTAGTAATAGTGCCCATGCAATGGATTGACTAAGTATGTACCTATTTAAGGTTGAGATGATATATATACAAATAGTTGAAGGTAACTTCCGAACTGCTACAGGCTCCCGGGGAGGCGGGTGGGCACATGCGAATCTACAGCGACTGATGCCACGAACAGATGTACACTGGGTAAGTGACATTTTCAGTTCGATGGCATCTGTCGCTGTAGATACGCATGTTTTGCATAGACTAGTAAGCAGTTATCTCCCCAAAAGCGGTGGATCAGCCTGTAGGAGTGGAAGTAGTTTGAAATAATGTTCTTAATACGGCTTGACCTACTGTGGCTTGTTGTGCGGATAACACGTCTACACAGTAGTGCTTGGTGAATGTGTGAGGCGTAGACCATGTGGCTGCCTTACATATTTCTTGCATTGGGATGTTTCCTAGAAAGGCCATGGTTGCACCTTTCTTTCTGGTTGAGTGTGCCCTTGGTGTAATGGGCAGCTGTCGTTTAGCTTTAAGGTAGCAGATTTGGATGCATTTAACTATCCATCTGGCTATACCTTGTCTTGATATTGGGTTTCCTGCATGAGGTTTTTGAAATGCAATAAATAGTTGTTTAGTCTTTCTGATGTTCTTTGTTCTGTCAATGTAATACATCAATGCTCTTTTGACATCTAATGTATGTAGTGCCCTTTCAGCTACGGTATCTGGCTGTGGAAAGAACACTGGAAGTTCCACTGTTTGATTTAGATGGAACGGTGAAATAACCTTTGGCAAAAAGTTAGGATTAGTCCTTAGGACGACCTTATTCTTGTGTAGTTGTATAAAAGGTTCTTGTATTGTAAACGCCTGAATCTCGCTTACTCTTCTTAGGGAAGTAATGGCGATGAGAAATGCAACCTTCCAGGTTAGGAACTGTATTTCGCAGGAGTGCATGGGTTCAAAAGGTGGACCCATAAGTCTAGTTAGGACAACATTTAGGTTCCATGAAGGAACAGGTGGTGTTCTTGGTGGTATAATTCTCCTAAGGCCCTCCATGAATGCTTTAATGACTGGTATCTTATATAGGGAAGTTGAATAGGTAGTCTGCAGGTATGCAGATATTGCTGCAAGGTGTATTTTAAAGGAAGAGAAAGCCAGGTTAGATTTTTGTAAGTGAAGCAAGTAACCCACTACATGTTCTGGAGTTGTGTGTAATGGTTGTATTTGATTAATATGGCAGTAGCAAACAAACCTCTTCCATTTACTTGCATAGCAGTGCCCGGTGGATGGCCTTCTGGCTTGCTTTATGACTTCCATACATTCTTGGGTAAGTTGTAAGTGCCCGAATTCTAGGATTTCAGGAGCCAGATTGCTAGATTCAGCGATGCTGGATCTGGGTGTCTGATCTTTTGGTGGTGTTGTGTCAACAGATCTGGCCTGTTGGGCAATTTGATGTGGGGTACTACTGATAAGTCTAGCAGCGTTGTGTACCAGGGTTGCCTTGCCCAAGTTGGTGCTATTAATATGAGTTTGAGTTTGTTTTGACTGAGTTTGTTTACCAGGTAAGGAAGGAGAGGGAGAGGAGGAAAAGCGTAAGCAAATATCCCTGACCAGTTCATCCATAGGGCATTGCCTTGGGACTGTTTGTGTGGGTATCTGGATGCGAAGTTTTGGCATTTTGCGTTCTCCTTCGTCGCAAACAAGTCTATTTGAGGTGTTGCCCAGAGTTTGAAATAGGTGTTCAGAATTTGGGGGTGAATTTCCCATTCGTGGACCTGTTGGTGATCTCGAGAGAGATTGTCTGCAAGTTGATTTTGGATCCCTGGTATAAATTGTGCTATTAGGCGGATTTGGTTGTGAATTGCCCAACGGCAAATTTTTTGTGCTAGCAGGCTTAACTGCGTGGAGTGCGTCCCCCCTTGCTTGTTTAGATAATACATTGTTGTCATGTTGTCTGTCTTGACGAGAATGTATTTGTGAACTATTATTGGTTGGAAAGCTTTTAGTGCTAGAAAAACTGCTAGAAGTTCTAGGTGATTTATATGCAGTTTTGTTTGATGTACGTTCCATTGTCCTTGTATGCTGTGGTGATCGAGGTGTGCTCCCCACCCTGTCATGGAAGCATCTGTTGTTATTACGTATTGTGGCACTGGGTCTTGGAAAGGCCGCCCTTTGTTTAAATTTATGTTGTTCCACCACAGAAGCGAGAGGTAAGTTTGGCGGTCTATTAACACCAGATCTAGAAGATGACCCTGTGCTTGAGACCACTGTGATGCTAGGCACTGTTGTAAGGGCCTCATGTGCAGTCTTGCGTTTGGGACAATGGCTATGCATGAAGACATCATGCCTAGGAGTTGTAATACCATCTTTGCTTGTATCTTTTGTGTTGGATACATGCGTTGTATGATGGTGTTGAAATTTTGAATTCTTTGGGGACTTGGAGTGGCTACTCCTTTTGTTGTGTCTATTATGGCTCCTAGGTATTGTTGTACCTTGCACGGCAGAATGTTGGATTTTGTGAAGTTGACGGTGAACCCTAGTTTGAAGAGGGTTTGTATGATCTGATTTGTGTGATTTGAGCACTCTATTAACGAATGGGCCTTGATTAGCCAGTCGTCTAGATATGGGAACACATGTATTTGCTGCCTTCTGATGTGTGCAGCGACTACCGCTAGACATTTGGTAAAGACTCTTGGTGCGGTTGTTAATCCGAAAGGCAGTACCTTGAATTGGTAATGTATTCCTTTGAATACAAACCTTAAGTATTTCCTGTGCGATGGGTGTATTGGTATATGGAAATACGCGTCCTTGAGGTCTAAAGTTGACATGTAGTCGTGTAGTTTTAGCAATGGTAATACTTCTTGTAGTGTGACCATGTGAAAATGGTCTGATTTGATGAATGTGTTCACTATTCTGAGGTCTAGGATTGGTCTCAGCGTTTTGTCCTTCTTTGGTATCAGAAAGTACAGTGAGTAAACTCCTGTGTTTATTTGTGTGTTTGGCACTAATTCGATTGCATTCTTTTGCAATAGTGCCTGCACTTCTATCTCCAGGAGATTGGAATGATGTTTTGTCAAATTTTGTGCTTTTGGTGGTATGTTTTGGAGGGAATTGTAGAAATTCTATGCAATAACCATGTTGGATAATTGCTAGAACCCAAGTGTCTGTAGTGATTTCCTCCCATGCTTTGTAATAATGACTTATTCTTCCCCCCACTGGTGTTGTGTGGAGGGGATGAGTGACATGTGAGTCACTGCTTAGTAGTAGGGGTTTTGGGGCTTTGAAATTTTCCTCTATTCCTAGGGAATTGCCCTCCTCTATATTGTCCCCGAAAACCTCCTCTGTACTGTCCCTGGTAACTGGACGGTGTTGCCTGTGAGGTGCTGGCTTGTGTGCTCTGACCCCGAAACCCCCCTCTAAAGGGTGTTTTACGGAATGTGCTGTAATTCCCTCTGCTCTGCGGGGAGTAGAGTGCGCCCATGGCTTTAGCAGTGTCCGTGTCTTTTTTGAGCTTCTCAATCGCTGTGTCCACTTCTGGACCGAACAGTTCTTTTTCGTTAAAAGGCATATTGAGAACTGCTTGCTGAATCTCTGGTTTAAATCCAGACGTTCGGAGCCATGCATGCCTTCTGATAGTTACAGATGTATTAATTGTCCGTGCAGCTGTATCTGCAGCGTCCATGGAGGAGCGGATTTGGTTGTTGGAAATGGTCTGTCCCTCCTCAACCACTTGTTTTGCCCTATTTTGTAGGTCCTTGGGCAGATGGTCAATGAGATGTTGCATCTCATCCCAATGGGCTCTGTCATAGCGCGCAAGTAGTGCCTGGGAGTTAGCGATGCGCCACTGGTTTGCAGCTTGTGCTGCGACTCTCTTACCAGCTGCATCAAACTTGCGGCTTTCTTTATCTGGGGGTGGTGCATCTCCAGATGTGTGGGAGTTGGCCCTTTTCCTAGCTGCTCCTACAACGACAGAGTCTGGTGGCAGCTGTGTAGTGATGAAAGCCGGGTCTGTAGGAGGCGCCTTATACTTTTTTTCCACTCTTGGTGTGATTGCCCTGCTTTTGACCGGCTCCTTAAAGATTTCTTTTGCGTGCCGGAGCATACCAGGGAGCATAGGCAGGCTTTGGTAGGAGCTGTGGGTGGAGGAGAGCGTGTTGAATAAAAAGTCATCCTCGACCTGTTCTGAGTGGAGGCTTACATTGTGAAATTGTGCTGCTCTAGCCACCACTTGAGAATACGCAGTGCTGTCCTCTGGTGGAGATGGCTTCGTAGGGTATGCCTCCGGACTGTTATCTGACACTGGGGCGTCGTATAAGTCCCATGCGTCTTGATCTTGGTCACCCTGGCTCATGGTGGTGTGAGCTGGGGAATGTGATGGAGTTTGTGCTGGTGAGACGTTAATCACAGGTGGAGGAGAGGGTGGTGGGGTAACTTTTTTCACCACTTTTGTATGTGGTGTTTGTTCAGTTTGGAACTCCAATCTTCTCTTTCTTCTAATAGGGGGAAGGGTGCTTATTTTTCCTGTCCCCTGCTGTATGAAAATACGCTTTTGCGTATGGTCTACATCAGTTGAGTGTAGCTCTTCCTCAAACCTATGCTTTTGCATTTGGGAGGTTAGCGAGTGCTCTTCTGTATAAGAGTCTGAAACTGGGTCGGTTGCAGTTTGTTTTGGCACCGAAACCCTGTCTGCATCTTTTTTCGGGTCCGAGGTGACTTTTTTCTTTTTCGGGGCCGAAACCTCTCGGCGTCGATCTTCTTCGGTGCCGCTGTCTCGGCGTCGAGCCGTGTCTACACCGGTATCTCTGTGTCGATGCTTGTCTCCAGCACTTTCTCGGTCCCGAGAAGGCTGCGTGCCGGTGTCTCGACCGGAGTCGGACGATCTCGGCACTGTTTGGGCCTTTTTCGGTGCCGACGGTCAGTCACCGAATTTATGGGTCGAGCCATGGCCTGGTGGCAGTGGCGTCCCCTGGGCCTTGTAATGAAAATGACACTTACCCAGTGTACATCTGTTCGTGGCATCAGTCGCAGTAGATTCGCATGTTTTGCAATAGCTCGCCATCTGGTGTTGGGCCGGAGTGTTACAAGTTGTTTTTCTTCGAAGAAGTCTTTCGAGTCACGGGACCGAGTGACTCCTCCTTTTGTCTCCATTGCGCATGGGCGTCGACTCCATCTTCGATTGTTTTTCCCCGCAGAGGGTGAGGTAGGAGTTGAATTGTAGTAATAGTGCCCATGCAATGGAGTGACTAAGTATGCACCTATTTAAGGTTGAGATGATACATATATAAATAATTGAAGGTAACTTCCAAACTGCTACAGGCTCCCGGGGAGGCGGGTGGGCACATGCGAATCTACTGTGACTGATGCCACGAACTGATGTACACTGGGTAAGTGACATTTTCAGTTCAATGGCATCTGTCGCTGTAGATACGCATGTTTTGCATAGACTAGTAAGCAGTTATCTCCCCAAAAGCGGTGGATCAGCCTGTAGGAGTGGAAGTAGTCTGAAATAATGTTCTTAATACGGCTTGACCTACTGTGGCTTGTTGTGCGGATAACACGTCTACACAGTAGTGCTTGGTGAATGTGTGAGGCGTAGACCATGTGGCTGCCTTACATATTTCTTGCATTGGGATGTTTCCTAGAAAGGCCATGGTAGCACCCTTCTTTCTGGTTGAGTGTGCCCTTGGTGTTATGGGCAGCTGTCGTTTAGCTTTAAGGGAGCAGATTTGGATGCATTTAACTATCCATCTGGCTATACCTTGTTTTGATATTGGGTTTCCTGCATGAGGTTTTTGAAATGCAATAAATAGTTGTTTAGTCTTTCTGATGTTTTTTGTTCTGTCAATGTAATACATCAATGCTCTTTTGACATCTAATGTATGTAGTGCCCTTTCAGCTACGGTATCTGGCTGTGGAAAGAACACTGGAAGTTCCACTGTTTGATTTAGTTGGAACGGTGAAATAACCTTTGGCAAAAATTTAGGATTGGTCCTTAGGACGACCTTATTCTTGTGTAGTTGTATAAAAGGTTCCTGCATTGTAAACGCCTGAATCTCGCTTACTCTTCTTAGGGAAGTAATGGCGATGAGAAATGCCACCTTCCAGGTTAGGAACTGTATGTCGCAGGAGTGCATGGGTTCAAAAGGTGGACCCATAAGTCTAGTTAGGACAACATTTAGGTTCCATGAAGGAACAGGTGGTGTTCTTGGTGGTATAATTCTCCTAAGGCCCTCCATGAATGCTTTAATGACTGGTATCTTATATAGGGAAGTTGAATAGGTAGTCTGCAGGTATGCAGATATTGCTGCAAGGTGTATTTTAATGGAAGAGAAAGCCAGGTTAGATTTTTGTAAGTGAAGCAAGTAACCCACTACATGTTCTGGAGTTGTGTGTAATGGTTGTATTTGATTAATATGGCAGTAGCAAACAAACCTCTTCCATTTACTTGCATAGCAGTGCCTGGTGGATGGCCTTCTGGCTTGTTTTATGACTTCCATACATTCTTGGGTAAGTTGTAAGTGCCTGAATTCTAGGATTTCAGGAGCCAGATTGCTAGATTCAGCGATGCTGGATCTGGGTGTCTGATCTTTTGGTTGTGCTGTGTCAACAGATCTGGCCTGTTGGGCAATTTGATGCAGGGTACTACTGATAGGTCTAGCAGCGTTGTGTACCAGGGTTGCCTTGCCCAAGTTGGTGCTATCAATATGAGTTTGAGTTTGTTTTGACTGAGTTTGTTTACCAGGTAAGGAAGGAGAGGGAGAGGAGGAAAAGCGTAAGCAAATATCCCTGACCAGTTCATCCATAGGGCATTGCCTTGGGACTGTTTGTGTGGGTATCTGGATGCGAAGTTTTGGCATTTTGCGTTCTCCTTTGTCGCAAACAAGTCTATCTGAGGTGTTCCCCAGAGTCTGAAATAAGTGTTCAGAATTTGGGGGTGAATTTCCCATTCGTGGACCTGTTGGTGATCTCGAGAGAGATTGTCTGCGAGTTGATTTTGGATCCCTGGTATAAATTGTGCTATTAGGCGAATTTGGTTGTGAATTGCCCAACGCCAAATCTTTTGTGCTAGCAGGCTTAACTGCGTGGAGTGCGTCCCCCCTTGCTTGTTTAGATAATACATTGTTGTCATGTTGTCTGTTTTGACGAGGATGTATTTGTGAACTATTATTGGTTGGAAAGCTTTTAGTGCTTGAAAAACTGCTAGAAGTTCTAGGTGATTTATATGCAGTTTTGTTTGATGTATGTTCCATTGTCCTTGTATGCTGTGTTGATCGAGGTGTGCTCCCCACCCTGTCATGGAAGCATCTGTTGTTATTACGTATTGTGGCACTGGGTCTTGGAAAGGCCGCCCTTTGTTTAAATTTATGTTGTTCCACCACAGAAGCGAGAGGTAAGTTTGGCGGTCTATTAACACCAGATCTAGAAGGTGACCCTGTGCTTACGACCATTGTGATGCTAGGCACTGTTGTAAGGGCCTCATGTGCAGTCTTGCGTTTGGGACAATGGCTATGCATGAAGACATCATGCCTAGGAGTTGTAGTACCATCTTTGCGTGTATCTTTTGTGTTGGATACATGCGTTGTATGATGGTGTTGAAATTTCGAATTCTTTGTGGACTTGGAGTGGCTACTCCTTTTGATGTGTCTATTATGGCTCCCAGGTATTGTTGTACCTTGCGAGGCAGAATTTTGGATTTTGTGAAATTGACGGTGAACCCTAGTTTGAAGAGGGTTTGTATGATATAATTTGTGTGATTTGAGCACTGTATTAACGAATGGGCCTTGATTAGCCAGTCGTCTAGATATGGGAACACATGTATTTGCTGCCTTCTTATGTGTGCAGCGACTACCGCTAGACATTTGGTAAAGACTCTTGGTGCGGTTGTTAATCCGAAAGGCAGTACCTTGAATTGGTAATGTATTCCCTTGAATACAAACCTTAGGTATTTCCTGTGCGATGGGTGTATTGGTATATGGAAATAAGCATCCTTGAGGTCTAAAGTTGCCATGTAGTCGTGTAGTTTTAGCAATGGCAATACTTCTTGTAGTGTGACCATGTGAAAGTGGTCTGATTTGATGAAAGTGTTCACTACTCTGAGGTCTAGGATTGGTCTCAGCGTTTTGTCCTTCTTTGGTATCAGAAAGTACAGTGAGTAAACTCCTGTGTTTATTTGTGTGTTTGGCACTAATTCGATTGCATTCTTTTGCAATAGTGCCTGCACTTCTATCTCCAGGAGATTGGAATGGTGTGTTGTCAAATTTTGTGCTTTTGGTGGTATGTTTGGAGGGAATTGTAGAAATTCTATGCAATAACCATGTTGGATAATTGCTAGAACCCAAGTGTCTGTAGTGATTTCCTCCCATGCTTTGTAATAATGACTTATTCTTCCCCCCACTGGTGTTGTGTGGAGGGGGTGAGTGACATGTGAGTCACTGTTTAGTAGTAGGGGTTTTGGGGCTCTGAAATCTTCCTCTATTTCTAGGGAATTGCCCTCCTCTATATTGTCCCCTAAAACCTCCTCTATACTGTCCCTGGTAACTGGACGGTGTTGCTTGTGAGGTGCTGGCTTGTGTGCTCTGACCCCGAAACCCCCCTCGAAAGGGTGTTTTACGGAATGTGCTGTAATTCCCTCTGCTCTGCGGGGAGTAGAGTGCGCCCATGGCTTTGGCAGTGTCCGTATCTTTTTTGAGTTTCTCAATCGCTGTGTCCACTTCTGGACCGAACAGTTCTTTTTCATTAAAAGGCATATTGAGAACTGCTTGTTGAATCTCTGGTTTAAATCCAGACGTTCGGAGCCATGCATGCCTTCTGATAGTTACAGATGTATTAATTGTCCGTGCAGCTGTATCTGCAGCGTCCATGGAGGAGCGGATCTGGTTGTTGGAAATGGTCTGTCCCTCCTCAACCACTTGTTTTGCCCTATTTTGTAAGTCCTTGGGCAGATGTTCAATGAGATGTTGCATCTCGTCCCAGTGGGCTCTGTCATAGCGCGCAAGTAGTGCCTGGGAGTTCGCGATGCGCCACTGGTTTGCAGCTTGTGCTGCGACTCTTTTACCAGCTGCATCGAACTTGCGGCTTTCTTTATCTGGGGGTGGTGCATCTCCAGATGTGTGAGAGTTGGCCCTTTTCCTAGCTGCTCCTACAACGACAGAGTCTGGTGGCAGCTGTGTAGTGATGAAAACCGGGTCTGTAGGAGGCGCCTTATACTTTTTTTCCACCCTTGGTGTGATTGCCCTACTTTTGACCGGCTCCTTAAAGATTTCTTTCGCGTGCCGGAGCATACCAGGGAGCATAGGCAGGCTTTGGTATGAGCTGTGGGTGGAGGAGAGTGTGTTGAATAAAAAATCATCCTCGACCTGTTCTGAGTGGAGGCTTACGTTGTGAAATTGTGCTGCTCTAGCCACCACTTGAGAATACGCGGTGCTGTCTTCTGGTGGAGATGGCTTCGTAGGGTATGCCTCCGGACTGTTATCTGACACTGGGGCGTCGTATAGGTCCCATGCGTCTTGATCTTGGTCACCCTGGCTTATGGTGGTGTGAGCTGGGGAGTGTGATGGAGTTCGTGCTGGTGAGACGTTAATCACGGGCGGAGGAGAGGGTGGTGGGGTAACTCTTTTCACCACTTTTGGTTGTGGTGTCTGTTCAGTTTGGAACTCCAACCTTCTCTTTCTTCTAATGGGGGGAAGGGTGCTTATTTTTCCTGTCCCCTGCTGTATGAAGATACGCTTTTGCGTATGGTCCACATCAGTTGATTGTAGCTCTTCCTCAAACCTATGTGTAAGGAAATGCCTCCTTGGCATGGTTGCCCCCTGACTTTTTGCCTTTGCTGATGCTATGTTTACAATTGAAAGTGTGCTGAGGCCTGCTAACCAGGCCCCAGCACCAGTGTTCTTTCCCTAACCTGTACTTTTGTATCCACAATTGGCAGACCCTGGCATCCAGATAAGTCCCTTGTAACTGGTACTTCTAGTACCAAGGGCCCTGATGCCAAGGAAGGTCTCTAAGGGCTGCAGCATGTCTTATGCCACCCTGGAGACCTCTCACTCAGCACAGACACACTGCTTGCCAGCTTGTGTGTGCTAGTGAGGACAAAACGAGTAAGTCGACATGCCACTCCCCTCAGGGTGCCATGCCAGCCTCTCACTGCCTATGCAGTATAGGTAAGACACCCCTC